>NC_089590.1:59084258-59384258 GCF_019320115.1 Miscanthus floridulus | reverse complement strand
CAGATCATGTACTTCAAAATATGTGTCGTGCCCTGTTCTTCACAGTCAGCAATGGTTGCAATATGGCGTTCATCGAGCTCCAAGTTTGTATCTACCATTTGAACACAAACATGACTAAATTAATAACCATCCAGTAAACAAATTGGGTACAGTTCAAACAAGTTGGAAAGTACATAAATGAAACTAGGTATATCTACAAATAATGATACGTGGAAGTTTATGTGCTATGAAGACTGTTTGACTTATAATCAAACGACAAATAAGAAAGTTCATATCAAGACGTTATTCGTATCGTACTAGATACGTACCTGATTGTTCATTTGCCGTAGATTGTTCTTGAGCCTCTTTTACTAAATCATGTACCATATCCTCAACATTATTAACCTTGTGATGACACTGCTCGTACACCTGCACAAACTGGTCTATTACATCACCTAACACTTGTGCAAATGTGAGCTGGAGATGGACAATACAATCATATTCAGACTGGCTTATCTTGCATTGCTCTTCAATCTCAGAGTCAAATAGCAAAAACCGGTCATACATATAGCGTTGAAAAGGGGTGATACAGGTTCTGAGTTTGCCAGCTAGAATGTCAGAAATCCTCGGAACACAAAGGCTGCACACGTCCACTGCAGGAACCGTTGGCTTTGAACCACAGCTGGGTTCTGCGACTGATGGGTTGCTAGAGAATTGAACAGGCTTCCGATTGGGGTTAATGTATGTAGTGCCATTGGTGAGTGTATAAGCAAACCAGTCATCACCAATGGTTTGATCGCCGGCTGGCTGACTAAGATCCATGGCAACCTGTGCAAAACCGATGAAGCAAGTATAGGATTAGTCCACACATTTGTGCATGACATTATACATGGTTAACTAATGTATCGACAGCCATCAATATGACTCTTACATACGGTTCTCCAAATGTCTTTTGACTTATAGATGCAAATAACACACTGATCAAGCATGACATCTTAATAGACGAACATCGTATATTAATGCACCTCACAGATTTTACATATACACTAACTTTCTTATATAAATGTTAAATCTATGGAGAATAGCATGTGTCATTGCTGAAACAAATAAATATTCTATACATTGGCCCGTCAATTGTTGTGACCTGCAAAACATACCCGCCACTTAGAACCAATGCTGCATGCTGCCTTATTTGGACCAGAAGGCAGATTCCTATCAACACCCATGCAGTTTTGTGATAATCAATGAGCGAAAGGTAAGATTATTCCGCAAATTTCTTCATGAGTTTATATATACAGTTGCATAAAGAAACAACGGCACGAACATCATCTACAACTGTATTCATTGGGCTACCAATTTCTGCGAAGTCGAAACATACCGTGTGTTCTGGAACACTTGTAGTTACTCCTGTGGCGTATGGGAACGGAGGGAGTTCGGACAGCTGCGGTATTCCAGAATGGCACCTTCGATAGCAGCGTTTGGTGGTCACGGATTTACTGGGACGGTTGTAAAAAATTCTATCACTAACATGACCACCAGATCCATAGCAGCGTGACTGATCAACATCAGTTTCAATCTGCATGGAACCGAGGAATCAAATTTATAATTATGCCACAGCTTTTCAAAGTGACAATAAAGCCAATTTCATAAACTTCACACACTACGTTATAATAGCAACACAGGATTTTGAAACAACAGCAAGAGCCTTACATCCATATTTCGAGAAGTGTTTAGAATTGCTGTGTTTGAAGACAGACCCTGAATCCTTGACGCGTCGAATTCCTAGGTCATTGAAAACACTATATAAGTCCAAACCCTTACCAGAATAATGCAACATGAATAGATTTATATATAGCTGTCGGGTTCATAAACCCGGGGTCCCTCGGGGACCGGCTTCCACGCCAGGGCTCGGCCCAGGAGGACGGCCTTTTCTTCTTCTGGACCGGCCCAAGAGTCTAAACTCAACAGACCGGAGCACTCGCTTCAGGCCCTGGCCGCCTTCGGCCCATCTTTCCGACCGGAGCACCTCAGGCTCAAGACAACTCCGAACGGCATCTCCGATCGGAGCGCTAGCGTCAGGCCCCGGCCGCCTTCACACGGCCTCCACTCGGAAAGCCTGACCCGAGGACCGCCTCCGACTCCGACCCCGTGTCTCCGACCGGGGTTCAAAGAAAACCCTGCCCATCGCTATTCTCCGACTGGCGCGCCAGAACCGACTGGGGACCATCCGACCGGGGATGCCCGCTCGGAAAGAACCAGAAGGCGTACGAAGGAAGGCAAGATGGGGCTCGCAAGTCAAACCACGGCACCAGGGACCACACCCTGCGGAACAGTACTTTACAACCATCCTGCCACAAACAGTATTGTAGGCGCCAACCTTTACCTCTACAGTATTGTAGGCGCCGGTCAAAACACCCGTACGGTAAGACCCCCCATGTGTCTCTGGGCATCAACAGTATTATGGGCGCCGGAATTCACCGCACCAGGTGAACGTGATAAAGCCATGCCTCTAGTCAGCGAAGACAACATTTTTGCAGGTACCGACGTCCTCCAGTCTTGAAGAAAGCAACTCGAACATCCCACATATACCTGACATTCTGCAGTGACATCAACAGTATTGCGAGCGCCCACCATTATCCCATCCCCATCGGCGTAGGCAACAAGGCTTAGAAACATCCGTACCCACTCTCCCTCTCACTTGTAAAGTCATCCCCTTCTTCTATAAAAGGGGATGTGCTCCCTCCGAACATAGATAGTTAACCCAAGTCGACCTCTTTAAGTTCAGGTTCATTAGATCGATAGCTGGCAACCCCTCAAGCATACGCTAGGACACTTCGTTCATAGCATAGCTCCTGTCGATCTCGGCCCTTCCGACCGGACCGACCGGACACCCCATCTCTCTCTCTCGTTTGTACCCCCACTACAGACTTCGAGCACCTGGGCTCGGGAATAAAGTCACCGACCAACCCACACTAGACGTAGGGCACGTTGCCTGAACTAGTATAAATCCCGTGTCATTGAGTGCTAGGCCACCTCCGATCACAACGTACAGCAAAACTACAAATATTTACTAGTTGGTCACTTTCTGTACCGACAGTTGGCGCCGTCCGTGGGGAAGACGTTGTACGTTCAACACTTTTTTGGTAATCGGATGGCCCATTTCTCCGCCACCCCCGCCGTGGCGGGCTCGGGCGATACGATTCGCTTCGGCTCGATGGAATTTCCCACACTCTCGCCCGTCGGGATGCGGGTTCCACCCGTCTTCGAGCCTTCCCAGGCCTTCCGTTTCGGAAGCCTGGACTTCGTCGTCGACCGGCTCGGCATACTCCACCTCTGCGAGGAGGCGCACGTTCCGGCGCCCGTCGAAGGGGCGCCGTCCATCGACTCCGGGACGCGCAACATTGATGGCGCGGCATCTGCGCTTCATTCCGAGCAAACTCTCTGCTCAAACCCCGCTATGAGTAATATACATGCTGTTATTTACTTACTATGTTCTATCTTTCGCTGAATACCCGGTGGGTTACCGTTGTCCCCGTCGCAGCCGCCATACGGCCGGTCCCCCTATGGCCTCGTGTCTCCTGCGGACGAGTACGCCCGGGGGCTCTAGCGGATGCCGGCGCCGCCCCCTCTCACGTCTGAACTCGTGGGGATGGCGGACTACGGTCCTAGCTGTCTCGACTTCATGGACGACGACGTCGGGAGTGACGACTCCAGCATCGGCGACGTGGCACCAAGCCACCATCTGTCCCACGAGTGCGCTATGACGGACGCTCCAGAATGGCCGCCAGGGGTAACAGAGTCCACACGGACTCACACCCCTTCGGGCCCTCATACGGAGACCCCCCGAGCTCATGCGTGAGCACGGAGAGGATCTACAACGACAGTGGCCGCATCGGCCACCAATTGCGCCAGCGCGCTCGGCGCACCACGCTGCGCCCCGCGCGCATAGACCGGCGAACGGCGCCCGGGGTCACGCCCGTCGGGTCCATGCGCAACACCCCGAATAGGGGAACCAATCCCCCACAGTTTGCTCGGGCCAGCCAGAACATTGCCGCCGCGACAATGCTCCTACGCAGCTTGTTCGAGCCGAACGACCCTCGCGAACAGGCGATCCACCGGAACCTCCGGGCACTAGTGGAGACCGCCGCCGTTCAACAAGCGGAGAGCTCCATATCGCGATGCCGAGTCACGACCTCGCTCCCCATCCGGGGAACAGAGACGCAGCAGATGGGGCACTACGCCCTATCACCGTCACAACAACCAAGTGTGGCACAGGAAGCCGCAACGGCACCTCGTCTTGACTTGATGACCGCTCCGTGCCGATTGCCCGTCTACGCACACCTCGGACCGAACCGAGGCACGTGCGGCGTCGACCGGAGTCCCAGCCCTGATAGCCCAGGGCCACCAACCTTCACCCAACACCTCCAGCAAGCGCCGTTCCCACCGCGCTTCAACGGAGGCCACGGCAAAGAAAAGGCCAAGCGCCAGGATCAAGACGAGGGCCCCTCCACTCAGAGGGGAAAAAGAATAGAAAGAATCGCCGCCAACCGGCCAACTCCGCGTTGGTCACCACGGCTGATCATGCGGGCACACCGCCCTAGCAGGGCCCCTCCGGCCACTTCCACGAGCTCATGGAGAGTCCATGCACCAACCACGACTACCCTGTGAACCACCTCTACAAGGGCTGCCTGCTCCTCAAGCGCCTGCTGAGGTAGGCTGGTAGGCCAAGAAAAAGAAGAAGGGGGCGCAGCGGACAAGGATCCAGACGATTAAAGTGATTCGACCGGACGCCTACCGACTGAAGGATAACGACGACGACGCTCTCACCAAGCACCTTGGAACAGCTAGGTCATTTTCTTTTCCCCTAAGTTTTAGTCTTACCATTATTTACTTAACGTATGCTCCCGTAAGAGCACCCCGACCCGAACGTTTCTCGGCTCGGGGTGCTCGGGGGCTCCACTAGGGGGCACTACTACCTCTCTGTTTTGTTTACTGTTGTATGGAGAAATTCCTTCCTACCCTAACAAAGGGAAATCCACAGAGTCGTAGTGTAATAAGACCGTTGTAGATCATATTACCTAAATTTCCAGTCGAATACCACATCCATACAACGATAATATCAGAGTACAAGTAGTGCGGAATTACATAATTTATTACATCGCCGCTTTAGCGGAATCAAAAGTAGCATTTATTCAGAACAGCTTGAAGATAAGATCGCCAAACTCGAGCATAGGCACGAACCCCTCAACCATCAAACTCCTTGGAGCTATACTCCTCAGCAGAACCTGTGTGCCAAAATTTATCAGTACGATTTGTACTGGCCAGTCCCACCCTATGAGCATTGCTTTGTGGAAAGTTGGATGCAAGTTGGATATAATCAAAAAGGAACCTATAAGGCTGGGGTTTCCTATATATATTCACGTATCAAGTATATATTAGTATAGTCAAGTTTTAACACCATTCCCACACCCATTCCACCCCATTTCCGTCTAGATCCAGGTTTCGATCCTGGGATCGATATACCACCATCTCCACACCATCACCATACCATTGCTTAGTCGACAGACCGACTCCCTCTCGGCACTGTCTCAAGGCCCATAGCCCCTGGCTACGACCGACACTCTCTCACGGGGGAAGAAGAGAATGACTTATCTCTCTATCTAGTTTAAGCGAAACCCAGGAAAGGTCCATAGCCGACAAGTCGGCACATGTATCGATCGATCAACCATACACTCTGCAGAGGTTTTACATAACCATAAGATCTGCCTTCTTCGCTGACCGTCGTCAACTGGGTTGATTCCGGCCGCTTGCTAGCCTAGGATACTGCCACTCTACCATTCAGCCCTGGCACACCCCAAGTCTAGTCTGGGGTGGCTAAAACTATGAGTCATGAGCCGGGTCCACAAGGTCTCCATGAAGTCTTGGAAGGGTGTGGGGAAAATCCTCCACACCCCGTACCTCCTTACACTGTCCGCTATCAACCTAGCAGTAGTGGCAATATCCTACCAAGTAGTCTGGCCGTCCCGCACCATATAGGGCGAGTGGTACGTAAGGCTTCCCGGTGAATCTGAGTACTAGTAAGTCCTTAGGGATGACCAAGCCAGAATGTCTTCATCAGGGTTTCCATTTACCGTGCCACCACAGCACCTCCATCCCGGGCTCCTCCCATCATAGGTTCACACTCAGGACCACCTCATATACCATTTACCCACCACAGGTATCCATTCCAGGGGTGTTTAGGTAGCACCCCTTGGCAAGACTTGCCCTAGGCTCGTCGTATACTCCAACTTGGTCGACACAACCCTCACCCTCCATACACCCAAGTCACACACGCAGCACTCTCCCCATAGTCCAGATAACACCAGTTTCTACCACGCATTAATGTAGTATAAGCATAGTAGAAGTGTAAGCAATGAAATATAGCAGTAAGCGTATGTCTAGCCTAATAGCAGGGTATATAGGGGTAAGGTTGCGTCAAGGTATAGGCCATCAAGTAAGCATACTACCATGCAAGTCCTATCGTTGTATGATTATAACAGTAAGTAAAGCCAAAGCAGTTCTATATTAGCCATGTGTAATAGGTGCTACGAGGTTGGGTGGGATGTGGCACCTTCAGTGTAGTCGTCTCCATTCTCCTCACGGTACTCACGATCCTCGTCCATCTGGTTCTCCTCTGAGTCTACAACGATCGCATTATAGTCGCATTAGCGACATTTATAGAATAGCACAAAGAAGCAATGAAAATTCAAAAGAGCCAAATACACTCAAACATGGGTTCATTGCGTAAAGCTCGATTTTAGATGAATTTTGGTCCTAGTTTCGTATTTTTCTAAGGTCATATGAATTAGTTATGAATTTCCGAAGTTTAATTCATCTCTGAAAATGGAAAAGGCCGAATTAATCCTGGGCTGACACGTGTCACGCTATGACTGGTCCACATGGCATGACATCATCGGCTCGACTCTGAGCTGACAAGTGGGGTCCTACTGATGTCATCTTGACATCAGCATGATGTCATCAACGTCATCGTTTCGATAGGTGGGGCCAGGGTCTCTTGGGTCACTAACCTGTGGGTCCAGTTAGAGTCAACGTCAAGTCAACGGTCAACGGGTCAGGGTCACTGACGTGTGGTCCTGGTCAATGGTCAACGTTGACCGGTCAATGGTCAATACAGGCCAGGCCCAAACTAGGCCGGTTGGGCCTGGATACGGGTTGGGCTTTGGCCCGCCATGTGGCACGCGCTAGTGCGGCCACGTCGTCTTTCTGGGCCACTAACGGGCCGTGATCCATGGGCACAGGTGAGGCGCGGTTCATGGTGAACCTGCCTGCGTTGGTCCATAGACCGTAGAGCCGGTCTATGAAGGACTTGGTCCACTTACTCCTTCCCAGGGTTTGGTTCACGTGCACGACGTGGTCGTGGTCGGAGCTGCTCGGCGGAGCTGCTCGAGATGTGGTCGGCGTGGTCATGGTCGGTGAGGTCATGGTTGGAGCAGCTCAGCAGAGCTGCTCGGGACGTGGTCGGCGTGGTCGTGGTCGGCGAGGTCGTGGTTGGAGCTGCACGACAAAGCTGCTCGAGACGTGGTCGACGTGGTCGTGGTCGGCGAGGTCGTGGTCGGAGCGGCTCGGTGGAGCTGCTTGGGACATGGTCGGCGTGGTCATGGTCGGCGAGGTCGTGGTCGGAGCTGCACGGCGAAGCTGCTCGAGACGTGGTCGACATGGTCGTGGTCGGCGAGGGGGAAAATCCCCTGCTTCTTCCCCAGTGTGCTCCCACCAGTGGTGAAGTCACCGGCAAGCTTCTCGGGCGGTACTAGTGCATGATTAAGGTAGGCAATAGTTTCCCCATGCCTCGGTGAGTGCAGCAGTGGGGTCAAGGTGGCGGCTAGGGCTTCATAGGGTCTCGGCCACGGTGAACGGCGGCGTGGGTTCGTCGGTGTGCATGGACAGGGCTACAGTGGTAGCGAGAGCCCAGTTGGAAGAGCATGTGAGCTCCACAGTGCTTCTACGGCCATGGTGGGCGTGTTGGAGGAGCTCCTGGTACTCCTAGTGGCTCCGGCCATGGTGGTGGGGGCAAAACAAAGGCGGTGGCGCTCCGACGAGGTGCAGTGCGGCAACGCAGGGCTCTGATGGGCTTCTTCCTCGGCTAAGGTGAGCGCAGTATGTCTCTCGTCATGGCAGAACTAGTCGGGCATCAACATTGCCTTTACCGCAACATAGAAGACGTGGTGGTCTCGCCATGGTTGTGCTCTCGCCATGGTGAGCGTGTCCGTGCATGTGCGCTCCTGCTCTGATGTACAACGTCATGGCTGGGGTCCTCCTTTTGGTTGATGGCAGCGTGCACGGCGCGTCCTGGGTCTCGGCAAGCGTGGCCATGGTGGTCTCCCTAGCTAACCAGTTGGGCTAGGCCAAAGCTCGAAGCTTCAGCAAGGTTTCGATCATGGCGATGCATGTTCCATTTGGCTAGGGAGATGGTCTCAGCAAGATGGCTCACCGTAGGGTTCGTGGTGGTAGGATGGCGGTGCGGTGGCAAGGCGAGGCCGTGATGAGGTGATGTAGTGCCATGCCGAGCAGCTACGTCACTGTAGCTGATCGGGGCGGTGCTCCTGGCTCCGGCGAGGTCCTCCCCACAGCGGCTTCCTTCTCCTCCTTGCTTCTCCCTCCTCCCTCTCTCTCGGCTTGATGCTGTGTGGTGCTGTGCCACCAGCGGCAGTGGCGAATGGGCTGAGGGTTAGGGCTCACGGATGTTGGCTTTTATAGCCGAGCTCCAAGGGCTCCAATGGCGGACGACGCTCGGGCAGTGGTGATATGTGCGGCACATCTGACGTCCCGCGTGCGGTAGCATAGGCGCGGCGCAAGGGGAACAGGGTCATGCAATTTGTGTGACCCTAGGCCCACGCCTGCCACGCTGGTCGGCTCCTGGTCGCATGGTGGAGAATGCGTGGGCGAGGGGAAGAAGACGCTACTATGCTGACAAGAGGGGTCGGGTCATCAGGCGCTTGGTGCGATGTGGCTACGTGCGGCGCGTGATAGCTAACAAGCGGGGTCAGCTTGTTAGCGGCTGTGCACATGCGGGCGGTGATGCTAGGCCGGCTTCATGGGCTACGCGTGTGAAAGGGCAGGTGGGTTGGTTCGCAAGGCCGAGCAGGCCTGGGCTGCTGCTGCTCCCTCTTCTCTCCTTCATCTTTTATTTGTGGCCAATTTGGTTAGGGTTTGTCATAACTATTAAGTAAGTTAGTTAAACATCATATAAGGCAAGAGAATCCAAATCACAAGTGGGATTAAGGATGCATGCATGATTTATTTATTTAGGAGTTTAATTACACATGTGGCATAAAACTAAACTATGCTTATGATCTTAACCTAGTTGGGTCACATCCAATCCAAAACTAGGGTTGGGCTTCTACATGTGTCACTCAACATCACATAGGGCAAGATAAAAAATTTGTAGTTGTGATTTTTGGTGTGTGGATTTTTGGGTTGTTACAGTCCTACCTCCTTAACAGAATCTCATCCCCGAGATTAAAGCATAACATACTCTTCGAAGAGGTAAGGATATCATAGCCGGAGGTCAGACTCTTTCTCCCATGTTGCTTCTCTCTCCGTGTGGTTGCTCCATTGGATCTTGCACATAGGAATAGTTTTGCTTCGGGTCTCTTTGGTGTCTCTTCCCAGAATTCTGATAGGATGTTCTTTATACTCGAGGGTGTCTTGAATGTCAAGTGTACCAGTCAGGATTACTTCATCGGGCACTCTCAAACACTTGCGTAGCTATGAGACATGGAATACGGGATGTACACCCATCAATTCCTTAGGTAGCTCAAGTTTGTAGGCGAGCTTTCCAATCCTCTTGCAAATCTTGTATGGGCCAACAAATCTAGGGGCAAGCTTTCCTTTCACGTGGAATCAGACAGTTCTACGTAGCGGGGATACCTTGAGATAGATGAAGTCTCCCACATTGAACTCAAGTTCTCTTCTTCTTTTGTCAGCATAGCTCTTGTATCGACTTTGAGCAATTCCCAAATTCTCCCTCACTTGAGCAACTCCTTCTTCCGCATCTTGAATTTTAGCGGAGTCAAAGAACAATCTTTCTCCCGGTTGGGTCCACATCAAAGGTGTCTTACAAGGTCTGCCATACAGAGCTTCGAACGGCGACATCTTGATGCTGGCTTGGTAGCTATTGTTATAAGAGAACTTTACATAGGGTAGGCATTTCTCCCAATTAGAGCCATAATTTAGTATACTAGCGTGAAGCATGTCTTCTAAGATCTGATTTACTCATTCTGTCTGTCCATCTGTCTGTGGGTGGTAAGTGGTACTGAAATCAAGTTTGGTTCCAATGGACTTGTGCAGAGCTTCCCAGAATTGAGACACAAACTAAGGACCACGATTAGATACAATACTAGAGGGAACTCCATGCAGTTTGAGAATATGCTCAACATATATATCTGCTAATTTTTTGGCATTGGTCTTGGTCTTAACTGGTACAAAGTGAGCAATCTTGGTCAAATGATCAACAATCACCTAGATGGAATCATTGCCTTTCTGTGATCAGGGCAACCCAACTATGAAATCCATAGATATGCTTTCCCATTTCCACTCAGGAACGTCAAGAGGCTTCAACAATCCTGCAGGTCTTTGATGTTCAGCCTTGACTCTATTATAGGTGTCACATCATGCCACATGTCCTGCAATGTCTGTCTTCATGCCTTTCCACCAAAAGTGTTTCTTCAAGTCTTGATACATCTTTGAACCTCCAGGGTGAATACAGTACTTGGAATTGTGAGCTTCTGACAGAATTTCCTCTCATAGTGCTAGATCGGAAGGGACACATATTTTGTCCTTGAACTAGATGGTTCCTTGTTCATCTTCTTGGTGGTTGGTCTTGTAGCCTAGTTTCATCAGACCATGGAGATATTCGATCTCTTCACAACTTTTCTAAGCTTCACAGATGCGATCTGTGAGATCATACTGTATGCGGAGCTCATTCAACAAGTCATGCAGTAGTATCTCAAGTTGGAAATCTTCAATCTCTTCCTTGAGCTTAGGTGGTACGGATTCAGTGATCAAAGTGTGACAGTAACTCTTGCAACTGAGAGCATCTGCGACTATATTAGCTTTTCTTGGATGATAGTGAATTTCTAGGTCATAGTCTTTGATCAACTCTAGCCATCGGTGTTGCCTCATATTCAAATCTTCTTGAGTGAAAAAAGTACTTCAAGCTCTTGTGATCCGTATAGATATCACACTTGTTGCCTATCAGGTAGTGTCTCTAGATCTTCAAGGCATGCACAACTGCTGCTAACTTGAGATCATGGGTTGGGTAACAGTTCTCGTGTTCTTTCAACTGTCGAGACGCATATGCTATCACTCTTCCATCTTGCATCAGTGCACAACCAAGTCCTTGATGGGATGCATCACAATAGACCACGAAATCTTTGCTGATATTAGGCAATGCTAGCACGAGAGTTGTGGTAAGCTTCTATTTCAATTCCTAGAAGCTTTGTTCACACTCGGGCGGCCATTCAAACTTCTTAGTCTTCTTCAGAAGGTTGGTCATTGGATGAGCTATCTTGGAGAAGTTTTCAATGAATCGGCGATAATATCTAGCCAATCCCAAGAAACTTCTGACTTCTATCAAATTATGGGGTTGATCCCACTCTTTCATAGCTTCAATCTTGGCTGGGTCAACTGTGTCACCTTTAGCTAATAGTACATGGCCTAAGAAGGCAACTTCCTGTAGCCAAAATTCGCATTTGCTGAATTTTGCGTAGAGCTGATGTTGTGCTAATTTCTCAAGCACGGTTCTCAGATGATGTTCATGTTCTTCGGCGGTGGGTGAATAAGCAAGAATGTCATCAATGAATACTACCATGAACTTATCCAGATCATCCATGAAAACCTTATTCATCATGTTCATGAAGTATGCAGGAGCATTCATGAGTCCAAAGGACACCACGGTGAACTCAAACTGCCCATACCAAGTCACGAAAGTTGTCTTTGGGATATCACTCTCTTGAATCTTCATCTGATGATAGCCAGATCTGAGATCAATCTTGGAGAAATACTTGGCACCTCGAAGCTGATCAAGCAGATCATCGATTCTTGGCAGAGGGTACTTGTTCTTGATGGTGACTGCATTCAAGTTCCGGTAATCAATGCACATTCTCATTGAGCCATCCTTCTTAACAAACAGAATGGGGGATCCCCAGGGTGAAGCACTAGGTCTGATATATCCCTTCGAGATGAGCTCATCAAGCTATTTCTTGAGCTTAGCTAGTTCATCAACTGACATGCGATAGGGTCTCTTCGTAATGGGTCCTGTTCCTGGCAAAAGATCAATGATGAACTCTACATCACGGTTTGGTGGCATACCTGGTAATTCTTCAGGGAATACATCAGGATAGTCTCTGACCACAAGCACATCATGAACTGTCTTCTCCTCTTTTTGTGATTCTGAATTGGTTTTAAGGGCGCATAGGATGGAAGTGGACTTTCTGGACTGGGGTTCACATCTAATAACTTGGCCTGATGGGTAGGTCACTTGGACGTACCTAGGTGAACATGATATGATACCTCAGTGAATGGTTAGCCAATCCATACCTAAGATGACATCTAGGTTTGTGGAAGGTAACAGGGTTAGGTCGGCTTTAAAGACAAGACCCTCAATGGTCAGACTTACTCCCTTACAGATGTGGGTGCATTTTAGGTCTCCTAAAGGTGAGCTGGTGATGATAGGCTTTTCATGTGGGGTTATAGGCAAGTTATGTTCTCGTGCAAACTTGGATGATATGTATGAACAAGTTGCTCTAGAGTCAAATAGAACTGATGCTGTATTGCCATTAACTAAAAACATACCGTACACCACGTTAGGGGCAGCCTGTGCTTCCTCAGTGTCTAGATGGTTGAGACGTCCATGGGTAGCAGATCCCTTGAACTGAGACTTCTGAGCAGCTAAGTTCTGTGGGCACTCAGTGGCTTTGTGACCTGGTTGGCCACAAGCGAAGCAAGTGAAAGGCGTACCACCTGTAGGGGTTGGCGTGGGTGCCTTCTAGTTTCCAGTGCTTGGTGCAGAGCGGTTCTGCGCTGGGCGTTCATTCATAGAGCGGGAACGGTTGAAATGGTCTTGAGTGTTGCGGTCCTAAGCATAACGGTCCTAGGTGTAACGATCCTAAGTAGGGCGGGAGTATTTGGCGGTGTAGCCTTCACTACCCCTACTCGATCCAGGGTTGTCATCCCTATTGTGGCAAGAGCATTCCTAGGGTGGTGCATCTCTGTGGAATCTCTTGCGATCATGGCCATGGAAGGACTCCTCAGGCTTACGCTTCCTCTCCCTATACTCCTCTCCAGCTTTAGCATGGTCTTTCTTAATCTGGATGCAGCGATCCACCAGAGCACGCAACATGCTACTCTCAATACCACCAAACTTTAGCTTGATGTGCGGGTTAAGTCCCTTGCGATAATAGTACAACTTCTCCTTCTCAGAGTTCACAACGTAGGAAGGTGCATAGCGAAGAAGATTGGTGAAACGAGTAGTGTACTCAGTCACCCTGTCCTTTCCCAACTTAATGTTGCGGAACTCCTCAACTTTGGCCTCCATGATACCCTTGGGAATGTGATACTCAGTGAATGCTTCGGCGAACTCATCCCACGAGATGTTGGCAGGGTCCTCATGGGAATCACTAAAACTATCCCACCAGGCATGTGCTGCACCTATGAGCTGGTGTGCGGCTGCTCCAACATGCTCATCGTCGGTGAAAGTAGTGAGGTCAAGCTTCTTCTCCATCTCCTTGAGCCAGTCATCGGCTGCAAGTGGGTTAGGGTTGGTGCCATCATAGGTAGGTGGCCTTAGCTTTAGAAATCCTTCCAGCTTCCTTTGGAAGTCATTCTAATGACCTCCCTGACGACGGTTTGCTCCATTAACAAGGGCTGCCAGAAGTTGGGTCTATTGTGCCATCACTTCTGCCAGGTTCGGTGGTGGTGGTGGTGGAAGGTTCTCCTCAGGCAGCGGGGTGTTCTCTAGGTTGAAGGGTATCCCTCCACGTCCATGGCCACAGCCACGGTTGTTGCCACCATGCCCCCCATTTGGTTCGACTGGTTCGGGGGTGGGCGCACATCCATGGTTCATTAGACGATTAGATCGGCGGTTCGGCATCTGCAACACGGATCATAGGAATCTTAGTGTTTGTGCCATAAGTGCTTATAGTTTAGTATGATTACATGATTTTGATGATTTAAAGAAAAACATTTATACTATCCAACACTCATTACAAAGAAGCAATAAGATCCATAAGATGCAATAAGATCCAAAACATTCATTACATGGGTTTTATTACATAGCATCATCTCCAGTAGCTACACTTGAAGACTTATGAGAGTCGTACTACGCATAGTGTCTCATATCACATCTCATAAGGGTACATCAAGGGGTACAACCTATGGAAGCCACTGTCATGACTCATGACCACACTGGGTCATCTACTCTAACTCGTACACCGCAGCTAGGATACGACTGTTCTCGATCTCGATCTCCTTGTCTGACTTGTGAAGTCAGGACACATACTTCAAGGCCTCAGTGAGCTCCTCAGTAGGCTTGGCTCTAGGTAGGGTAGGGCAGGCGTCTAGGTTGAGGCGAGTCAGGGCTAACTCAAACTCTTCTATCCTAGGCTTTGTCTTGCTACGAATCTCCTTAGGTAGCTGATCCCACATACCCTTCATCTCCCTGAGGCGCTTCCTATCAGACTTCTACCAAGCCTACCATGTTCTCTCACACTTGTCCTATAGGTACTCGTTCTGCCTGAGTGCCTCGATCAGGTGACCCTAGTTGCGAATGACCTTCTTCCTGAACTCCTCTAGATCCTGAGTCATGGTCTTGTTCCGAGATTGGATTTTCAGCATGTCAATCCCCTTGGACCTTTCTCTATCTCCTCTACGGTTGAACTCGACCTTCTTGTCATCCAACTCTCTCTGCAACTCCAAGACCTTACTGTTGAGGTAGCAGTTCCTGTTGCATAGGTCGACGGCTTTGTCCTGTAAGTCTACGACCTCGGCTCTGTGGACTTCTTCACGACGATTGAGCTCGTCCTGTAGCTTGGCAACTGTCTCAAGTAGACTAGCTCGCTCCTATGCTCCCTATGAGTCTCACTCCTGGTGCTCCCACAGAAGGGCCTGGTCCTGATGTCTCCTCTGCCCTAGCTGGGTCACGTACCTATCCTGCTCTAGTAGGTGGATAGCCGAGATGTGAAGGCATCTATCCTCCTCGGTAAGGATAACTCTGCCGGCTATGAAACTCTACTCACTAGGGGTAAGGCTGAGGTCAAGGGCCTAGGGAAGTAGACGGAACTCTATCGTCTTTAGGTGCTCGTAGTGGCCCCTCATCACTCTACGAAGTGCCTTGTGTGAGATAGCTTGTAGTCCCTCCTCAACTGTGTCCTCTATAGTCAACTTGGTGAAAGCTAGGACAGAAGGTAGGGTAGTGCTAGCTGGGAACTCGACTGAGGTGACAATTGGTCCTTCGATTCCTCCTTCCTGAGCTGGCTTCCCGATGCAGGTGACCTTGACAAGCTCGTCGAGGACTCCTAACGTGATGAGAACTCGACAAAGGGTCTATGCAAAACCCCTAAGCTCACGTAGGTCAAAGGTAAGCTTGGCGTGGTCTAGAGGTAGCGGTCCTAGAGGCGGCCAGTCGACGTTCGTTGCCATCTGCATGTTTTAAGGAAACAGGTGTGAGCAGGTCAATAATAGATGAGCCTTGCATAAAAGAAAATATAGGGTCGGTATATAACTGAAAGAAGGGCTGTTCACGTCCTATTCTATCGTCCATTTCTGAGGGTTTCATCCTATGGTCAAGTATAGCTCTGATACCAACTGAAGCGACCCAATTTCCACGAAGGGAAATCCATAGAGTCGTAGTGTAATAAGACCGTTGTAGATCATATTACCCAAATTTTTAGTCGAATACCACATCCATACAACGATAATATCAGAGTACAAGTAGTGCAGAATTACATAATTTATTACATCGCCGCTTTGACAGAATCAAAAGTAGCATTCATTCAGAATAGCTTGAAGATAAGATCGCCAAACTTGAGCGTAGGCACGAACGCCTCAACTGTCAAACTCCTTGGATCTATACTCCTTAGCAGAACCTGTGTGCCAAAATTTATCAGTACGATTTGTACTGGCCACTCCCACCCTATGAGCATTGCTTTGTGGAAAATTGGATGCAAGTTGGATATAATCAAAAAGGAACCTATAAGACCGGGGTTTCCTATATATATTCGCATATCAAGTATATATTAGTATAGTCAAGTTTTAATACCATTCCCACACCCATTCCACCCCATTTCCGTCTAGAGCCAGGTTTTGATCCTGGGATCGATATACCACCATCTCCACACCATCACCATACCATCGCTCAGTCGATAGACCGACTCCCTATCGGCACTATCTCAAGGCCCATAGCCCCTGGCTACGACCAACACTCTCTCATGGGGGAAGAAGAGAAGGACTCATCTCTCTATCTAGTTTAAGTGAAACCCATGAAAGGTCCATAGCCGACAAGTTGGCACATGTATCGATCGATCAACCATACACTCTACAGAGGTTTTACATAACCACAAGATCTGCCTTCTTCGCTGACCATCATCAACTGGGCTGATTCCGACCGCTTGCTAGCCTAGGATACTGCCACTCTACCATTTAGCCCTGGTACACCCCAAGTCTAGTCTGGGGTGGCTGAAACTGTGAGTCATGAGCCGGGTCCACAAGGTCTCCATGAAGTCTTAGAAGGGTGTGGGGAAAATCCTCCACGCCCCGTACCTCCTTACACTATCCGCTATCAACCTAGCAGTAGTGGCAATATCCTACCAAGTAGTCCGACCGTCCCGCACCATATAGGGCGAGTGGTACGTAAGGCTTTCCAGTGAATCTGAGTACTAGTAAGTCCTTAGGGATGACCAAGCCAGAATGTCTTCATCAGGGTTTCCATTTATCGTGCCACCACAGCACCTCCATCTCAGGCTCCTCCCATCATAGGTTCACACCTAGGACCACCTCATATACCATTTACCCACCATAGGTATCCATTCTAGGGGTGCCCAGGTAGCACCCCATGGCAAGACTTGCCCCAGGCTCGTCGTATACTCCAACTTGGTCGACACAACCCTCACCCTCCACACACCTAAGTCACACGCAGCACTCTCCCCATAGTCTAGATAACACCAGTTTCCACCACGCATTAATGTAGTATAAGCGTAGTAGAAGTGTAAGCAATGAAATATAGCAGTAAGCGTGTGTCTAGCCTAATAGCAGGGTATACAGGGGTAAGGTTGCGTCAAGGTATAGGCCATCAAGTAAGCATACTACCATGCAAGTCCTATCGTTGTATGATTATAACAGTAAGTAAAGCCATAGCAGTTCTATATTAGCCATGTGTAATAGGTGCTATGAGGTTGGGTGGGATGTGGCACCTTCAGTGTAGTCATCTCCGTTCTCCTCATGGTACTCACGATCCTCGTCCATCTGGTTCTCCTCCGAGTCTGCAACGATCGCATTATAGTCGCATTAGCGACGTTTATAGAATAGCACAAAGAAGCAATGAAAATTCAAAAGAGCCAAATACACTCAAACAGGGGTTCATTGCGTAAAGCTCAATTTTAGATGAATTTTGGTCCTGGTTTTGTATTTTTCTAAGGTCGTATGAATTAGTTATGAATTTCCAAAGTTTAATTCATCTCTAAAAATGGAAAAGGCCGAATTAATCCTGGGCTGACACGTGTCACGCTATGACTGGTCCACGTGGCATGCTGATGTCAGCATGACATCAGCATGACATCATCGGCTTGGCTCTGAGCTGACAAGTGGGGTCCTGCTGACGTCACCTTGACGTCATCAACATCATCGTTCTAGCAGGTGGGGTTAGGGTCTCTTGGGTCACTAACCTGTGGGTCCGGTCAGAGTCAACGTCAAGTCAATGGGTGAGTCAACGGTCAATGGGTCAGGGTCACTGACGTGTGGCCCTGGTCAACGGTCAACATTGACCGATCAATGGTCAATATAGGACAGGCCCAAACTAGGCCGGTTGGGCCTAGATACGGGCTAGGCTTTGGCCCGCCATGTGGCGCGCACTGGTGCGGCCATGTCGTCTTACTGGGCCACTAATGGGCCATGATCCACGGGCGTAGGTGAGGCATGGTTCATGGTGAACCTACCTGCGTTGGTCCATAGACCGTAGAGCTAGTCTATGAAGGACTTGGTCCACTTACTCCTTCCTAGGGTTTGGTTCATGTGCACGACATGGTCGTGGTCGAAGCTGCTCGGTGGAGCTGCTCGGGACGTGGTCGTGGTCGGCGAGGTCATGGTCGGAGCGGCTCGGCGGAGCTACTTGGGACGTGGTCGGTGTGGTCGTGGTCGGCGAGGTCGTGGTCAGAGCGGCTCGGCGGAGCTGCTCGAGACATGGTCGGTGTGGTCATGGTCAGCGAGGTCGTGGTCGGAGCTGCACGGCGAAGCTACTCGGGACATGGTCGATGTGGTCATGGTCAGCGAGGTCATGGTCGGCGAGGGGGAAAATCCCCTACTTCTTCCTCGGCGCGCTCCCACCGGTGGTGAAGTCACCGGTGAGCTTCTCGGGTGGTACTGGTGCGCGATTAAGGTAGGCAATAGTTTCCCCATGCCTCGGTGAGTGCAGCAGTGGGGTCAAGGTGGTGGCTGGGGCTTCATAGGGTCCCGGCCACAATGAACAGCGGCGTGGGTTCGTCGGTGTGCATGGATAGGGCTGCAGTGGTAGTGAGAGCCCAGTTGGAAGAGCGTGTGAGCTCCACGGTGCTTCTACGGCCATGGTGGGCGTGTTGGAGGAGCTCTTGGTACTCCTAGTGGCTCTGGCCATGGTGGTGGGGGCAAAACAGAGGTGGTGGTGCTCTGACGAGGTGCGGTGCGGCAACGCAGGGCTCCGGTGGGCTTCTTCCTCGGCTAAGGTGAGCATAGTGTGTCTCTCATCATGGCGGAACCAGTCGGGCATCAACGTTGCCCTTACCGCAACGTAGAAGACATGGTGGTCTCGCCATGGTTGTGCTCTCGGCCATGGTGAGCGTGTTCATGCATGGGCGCTCCTGCTTTGATGTACAACGTCATGGCTAGGGTCCTCCTTTTGGCTGATGGCAGCGCGCATGGTGCGTCCTGGGTCTCGGCAAGCGTGGCCATGGCGGTCTCCCTAGCTAACCAGTTGGGCTAGGCCAAAGCTCGAAGCTTCAGCAAGGTTTTGATCATGGTGGTGCATGTTCCATTTGGCTAGGGAGATGGTCTCAGCAAGATGGCTAACCACAGGGTTCATGGTGGTAGGATGGCAGTGCGGTGGCGAGGCAAGGCCATGATGAGGCGATGTAGTGCCGTGCTGAGCAGCTACGTCGCTGTAGCTGATCGGGGCGGCGCTCCTGGCTCCGGCGAGGTCCTCCCCACAGTGGCTTCCTTCTCCTCCTTACTTCTCCCTCCTCCCTCTCTCTCGGCTTGACGTTGTGTGGTGCTGTGCCACCAGCTGCAGCGCAAATGGGCTGAGGGTTAGGGCTCATGGACGTTGGCTTTTATAGCCGAGCTCCAAGGGCTCCAATGGCGGATGGCGATCGGGCGGTGGTGATATGTGCAGCGCATCTGATGGCCCATGTGCGGTAGCATAGACGCGGTGCAAGGGGAATAGGGTCATGTGATTTGCGTGACCCTAGGCCCACGCCTGCCACGCTGGTCGGCTCCCGGTCGTGTGGTGGAGAATGCGTGGGCAAGGGGAAGAAGACGCTACTATGCTGATAAGCGGGGTTGGGTCATCAGGCGCTTGGCGTGATGTGGCTGCTTGTGGCATGTGATAGCTGACAAGCGGGGTCGGCTTGTCAGTGGCTGTGCACGTGCGGGCGGCGATGCTGGGCTGGCTTCATGGGCTGCGCGCGTGAAAGGGCAGGCGGGCTGGTTCGCAAGGCCGAGCAGGCCTGGGCTGCTACTACTCCCTCTTCTCTCCTTCCTCTTTTATTTGTGGCCAATTTGGTTAGGGTTTGTCATAACTATTAAGTAAGTTAGTTAAACATCACATAAGGCAAGAGAATCCAAATCACAAGTGGGATTAAGGAAGCATGCATGATTTATTTATTTAGGAGTTTAATTACACATGTGGTATAAAACCAAACTATGCTTATGATCTTAACCTAGTTGGGTCACATCCAATCCAAAACTAGGGTTGGGCTTCTACATGTGTCACTCAACATCACATAGGGCAAGACAAAAAATTTGTAGTTGTGATTTTTGGTGTGTGGATTTTTGGGTTGTTACAGTTCATTCCTTTAATTTACCTTACGTAGCTTTGCTTTAAAAATTCTGACTGATCGCACCCTGCTCTTTCCTATGGTTACGAACAGCTGAGCCTCGCGGGCCATGCCTCAGGCTCACAAGGTCGCAATCTATAGAACAAACAGGAAGGTACAAGAAAGAAAGAACTAAAAACAAAATTATGCTAAGGGAAAAACTAAGGAACGAAGGGGAACAAGCTTCCTCAAATGGAGTGACTCCATCGCAGAAAACAAAATACCATTATAACTGTTAAGCACATGAACATTTTATACGGGGGCTTCCCCCACAAACTTAAAACTATCTACTTCCACTAAACTACTATTATTTTTACATGCTAGTGGGTTGGCCCGGCGACATCTGATGACAGTGCAATCGACGATGGCACGAGCTGCTCACTTCCCGATGGCACGACATCCGGCTCAGCCAAGACCGGGGCGACATTCACCTCCAACCTAGGCTCCTCGCCATCCGAGAGCTCTACAACATCCTCTCCACACGCGCTTTTGGCTAGGTCTTCACGGCGGACGTCCATCACCCACTCAGCGGAGACTTGGTCTGCCACCGACCGCACGTATGGCAGCAAGCTCTCCCCGATGGACTGGATGTCTGCCATGCACATGCCTTCAGCGTATCCGCTATAGATGGTGGCGAAGTCTAGGTGTGGATGGTGCGTCCCCACCGCGGTCAGCACCCCCGGTGCTCCGTAGAACAGCCCGGATCTGATAAGATCCCGGACCTCCCTCGGGACCTCCGCCAGCTGGACAGTGGGTGCGCTGTTGCTCGGCGTCAACCCAAAGATCTCTAAAACAACATGCTGGCCAACGTTGCGGATCTGGTCAAGATCCCCCTCAAGAGCACGATGCTCCTCACAGGACTTGGCCAGCTCCTCCGTACACTGGCCAAGCGTCGCCTTGGTCGTCTCTAGGTCTGGCTCCAGCACCTCCACTTTTCCGCCTAGCTCTGTGAGAAGAGTAATGAGCTCAGAAATAGGCTAAGGGAAAAGCCAACACAACAAAAAACAAAAAGGGTATGTACCGATGTGAGAATCCTCAAGGGTGGAGAGATCCTCCACCTGCCGAGCCACCTGCTCGCGCAGCTGGGCCACCTGCTCGCGTAGCTGGGCCACCTGCTCACACAGCCAGGCACTCACGTCCTCTGTCTCCATCACCTAGCCCAGGAGCGTGAGCACCTCTCGATCTGCCTCCGACCGGGCCCTCCGCTCCACCTCCAGGGCCTTCTTCGCTGACTCCAAGGCAGTGCGCTCTGAATCAAGGGCCGCCAAAGCCTCCTAAAGCGCCGCCTCGGTGTTCGCTAGGGATGCCCGCAACTCCGCCTCAGTCTCCGCCTGGCGGGCCCTTGCCGCCTCAAGCCCTTGCTCGGACGCAGTCGCCCGCTCCTCCGCACGCTGCCCCTTCGCCCGCGCCATGGCCGCCTCAGTCGCCCGGTCCTGAGACTCATGGCAGGCGGACTCCGCCCGACGCTCGAGCTCGACCACCTAGGCATATTCCGACCGGAGGAAGTGGGACTTGTGGGACAACGTCTTCCTTATCTCCTACGAAAGGTAAGCACGCTAAAAACAACCGATAAGGGATTCAAAGGGTAAAGGACAAGTACCAGAAACCCACCTCTGGCGCGAGCTGCATGTCACCCTCAACCAACTACCAGGCAAACAGAGCCTGCTTCTGGGTGCTTTCAAGTTGCGCAGTCAGCTTGGTGAGTTCTGATACCACGACGTGCCCTTGCCCTCCAAAGATGTCCCAGAGCTGATGCTCCCAGGAGTCCCGAAGGATGAACCGCGCGCTCGCTGGGTGCTCAGGGCATGACCACTCTAGGTCACCCTCCGGCACCTCACCAGAGGGCCTAGCCTCCAACCGTGCCACCGCCAAGTCCCATGGTGACACCACCGGCCCGCTAGAGGTCCCAGCCACCGACTGGACCACCACCAAGCCCCGCGATGGCACCAACAGCTCCGCCATGACATCACCGGCGGGTTGCCGCAATGGCACCGACGGCTCCACCGGGACATCCGCCTCGTCATCAGATGGGATCTCCACCACCTCGTTGACCTAGGCCGCCGTTGGGCGTCCCAACCCTGGCCCGGCCACATCTTCCCCTAGTGCCTTTGGCTCCAACGGTAAGGGCGAGCCACACAACCCTCTATCTAGCAAGGCAGGAAGCTTGGTATCCCTTGCCTCCGCCGCGAGAGTCACCTCCGATGCCACCATCACCATCGACACTGGGATCGCTGCTAACACTGACGCCATAGCCACCGCCTCATCAATAGCCGAACTGGAGGGCACCATCCCTAGAACAGAAGGTCTTGCCGCCGCGACACGCTGCAGAATGGGCTTCTAGGTCTCCTGCATGGCAGTCGGGGCAATACTCATCCCCAGCATCCCTAAGCCACTGATGGAAGGTATGGGTCAGTCACACTCCAACAAAAAGTTCAACTAGCAAAAAACCAAAAGAAAATGGAGAAAGACATACCGGGTGGCGAGCGGCACAACTCTGAAGGCCAACCCCGACCTCGACATGCCTGCACGTTGAGGACCACTCCCGGACCACGACCCGTGCTCTTTTACTTCGGTAGGGGCAAAGTCGTCCCTACCGGCTCCTGCTCGACCTACGGGTCATCCCGACCCCTGGCTCCGGAATCCTCAACCGGAGCAACAGGTGCAGTATCCTCCGACTATGACTCGCGCAGGCAGGTCCTCCCCTCGCTGCAAGACATGCGTCGGCACTAGTCCGAGCGATGTGCGAGTGTCAGTCCGCCCCTCAGTAGACCACCCGCCTTGCTTCGCCACGTCCACGACAGGTGGGGATGGGGCCGGCGACGCTACCAAGGGGCGCGGTGACCGCGTTCGCTTCGACGCTCGCTCACCGACGACGTCCGCGCTCACTACGCATTTTCTTGATGAGGGATCCGCCGCACGACGTGTGGCCACCAGCTTGTCACCAGCGGACAACGTCGCGGTATCGCGACGCTCTGCCGAGGTCACAATGACCCCCCCGCTCTCCTCCTCACTGGAGAAGACCATATCATCTAGATCCGTAGGATCGTCCGATGCAAGTTTTGACTCGACGTCGCTCCTACGGTCCCCGGCCCTCGTGCGCCGGACGATCTCCTGCTCCTTCTCTTGCTTCCGTAGGATCTCCTTATTCTTTTTCTTCTTCCGAGCCTCGGCTGCCTTCTTTTGAGCAGTCTACCGAGCCATGCCCTTCGATCCCTTAGGAAGGTGTGGTTGGGACTTATACCTCCCAAGCCCCTACGGAACGAATGAACTAGATCAAAGAAATAGGAAAGAGCGGAGAAGAAGCACGAACAAAAACAAGGGAACACACCAATGTGGACGCGATCGAGGCATTGAGCGGTATGGGTTTTCCTGCAACCATCTCCCTAGGCCTCAGCTGCAGCACTCGACCGACATGACTCCAGACCTCATCATCTGGCAACTCCTCTGGCGATGCACGGTTCAGGTCTGACCGGCCACCGTACTCCCACATTGACTATGTCCTCTCCGCCAACGGCGCAATCTGGTGGCAGTAAAGGGTGTAGAACACCCGCACTCCATCAAGGCCACGCCTCACGAGCTTTTGGAGCTCCTCTTCGATGGCCTCCACCTTGTGCCTCTCCTTACGGTCGCAACCCCATGACTAGCTTTCCTGCTCCTCCAGCCTCCTGTTAGTAAACGCTAGGAACGGCACAGCCTTCGAGTTCCTAATGTAGAACCACTCCCCATGCCACCCCCAGTTGGAACTACAAGGAGTGCACGTGGGGTACGAACCTCCTGCGCTCGGCTTCTTCTGAAGGGCAAAACCCCCCACCGGCGTGACCTCAACCGAGCTCCCCGCCGTTAAGGTCCTCCCAGAGAAGAACCGCTGGAAGAGATCCGTGTGCGGCTCCATCCCAAGGAATGCCTCACAGACGGTGATGAAACTGGCTATATGCAGCACCCTCGTTGGATTGAGGTGTTGTAGCTCCAAATCCCACTCATTAAGGAGCCCGCGCAGAAACTAGTGCATGGGGTATCCCAGCCCGCGCTCATGAAAGGTAAGGAAGGACACCACCTCGTTGGGACGAGGTCGCGGGAACTCCTCTCCCCCAGGGACCCTCCAGTGTGCCACCTCCTGCGGCGGTAGAAAACCCGTCTCGATGAAAGACTCCAGCACCGACTTCCTCATGGTGGACGACCTCCAGTCCGACATCTTGCTCCGGCTTGCAAAAAGGATCAGTGAGTTCTCCTCTTCTCCCTCGCTCTCTCTCCCTTCCTTTCCTAGAGACCTCCACAGCTCTCAGGGACGCTCTCGACGTGGAGGAAAAAGAAAGGTGGCGGCAGCAAACGATGAATAGGCAAAAGAACGAGGCGAACACCCTCTCTCTTATCCTACTTAAAGGAATGGGAGTAGCGGTTAGGAAAGGACATGCCGTTCAGGAAGGCGAAGCGGCAGGGCGAGAAACTCTCTCTCTCTCTCTCTCTTTTCCATTTAATGCAGATGGGATGCCCCCTGACTGACGGGACGTGCCCAGCGCGACAAAATGGCTCCTGATCAGGCACGACAAAACCGCACAACCAACCACTACCACATGTCGAGCATGAAAACCGAAGCACCACCACACACGGATGACTCCCCATCTCCCTAGGCCAGACCTAGAGAGATCCAACAGCGAAATCTCCACCGGGAGAAATCAGCCGGCCTCCTGAATCGATCGATTCACTTAGGATAAGCACCTGAGATATAGGTCCTGGTCGGACGTTTCCGAACTGAAGCTATTCAAACCCCGTCTCTCAGGTCACCAAGGTGAGCATGTGTTCATTAAAACAAAATTGTTCACACAAGGGCTAACCCACGATTGACAAGCACAGGTCCCGGTCAGACGTCTTCGACTAGAGCTCTCTGAACCTCATCACTCCAGTCATCAAGGCCAGACCTAGAGAGATCCAATAGCAAGATCTCCACCAAGAGAGATCAACTAGCCTCCTGAGTCGATCGATTCACTCAGGATAAGCACCGAGACACAGGTAGGAAGCGAAGGGATGCCCCATGTGGGCCACGCCGACTCCGTCACGAATGATGAGCTCGGGTCTCGGTCGAACATTTCTGACTGAAGCTCTTCGAGCCCTGTCACTCAAAACTATCAAAGGTAAACACTGTAAAACCCCTCTATTTCTTTATAATCATTTCATACATCCTTACACGCATTTCATACCATACGCCTGAGCCCCCTGGATGGTTAGGGCATGAGCCGCCCGGGGGCTCAGGAACTAAGCATCACACATGTAGCAAAATGCATCAAAATGCTCTGTGTTGTGCCACGAAGCGGTGGCTTGCCTCATTCGATATGAGCAACCAAACAGAGCCAGGGGAGAAAACCATAGATGAGCACCGTGCGGCCTTTGCCCGGTCTGGCAAACCGGGTCATCTCAACCTTCTCGTTCGATCCTGAACCTCTTGCCAAGCCCACAGAATCTCCATCAAGGGGAGCCATTAGGCCACCCGGGTTGATCTCCAAAATGACCTAGGCATCTACCGGGCTGTAGGTAAAGGAGTAGTGGAATGCCACAATAGGGCTATGCTGACCCCATCACGAACGATGGACCTAGATTCTGCTCGATCACACCCGTTAGCGAGCTCACCGAGCTAGTCTTCAAGCAGAGCGATCGGGATAGGCGACAAAACTCAGCCCCTCCGGTTGTGAGGAACCAGATGGGGTAGTGCAAAACAACTCACACCAACCCCCACGAAGGCCCGATAGGGCTCGGGGGCTCAAACGCCTAGGGACCGTGACTCCGAACTCACGTTGACAGGATAGGCAACATTCGACTATGGCTCTTGGGACCACGACTCTGAACTTGCGTCGACAAGATAAGCGACATTCGGCTACGGCTCTTGGGACCGTGACCCCAAACTCGCGTCGATAGGATCGGCGACATCCGGCTACGGCTCCTGGGACCGTGACTCCTAAACTCGCGTAACGGCTTCAGACGGCTTCACTGCGCTCTAATAAAACCTAGGACCGCGACTCCTAAACTCACGTAATGGCTTCCTAAACTAACTAAACTAACTCTCTCGATCCACGGCATGCACCGACGCCTGGGTCTAATTCATAACTCCGACTCACCCGATCCCGCGGCGCGCATCGATGCCAAAAGATCAGTGAGCTCTGACATAATCGAACCGAGCTATCTCCACCCATAGCGCGCACCGACGCCACGGTTCGATTCATGACTCCGACTCACCCGATCCCACGGCACGCAACAACACCGTGGTTAAAAAAAATTCCATCTCAAAACTAAAAAACATGCATACCCACCTGCTGAGACAACACCCCCAGCCGGTTCGGCCCGAACCGCCTGGGGCTTGGGGGCTACACCCGCGGGTGTGCTCGCGCCCACCCGCCGGCAAGACAAAAATCCCCCAGACGATTCTGCCCAAATCGCCCGGGGGCTCGGGGGCTCCTGTCGGGTTCATAAACCTAGGGTTCCTCAGGGACCGGCTTCCACGCTAGGGCTCGGCCCAGGAGGATGGCCTTTTCTTCTTCTGGACCGTCCCAAGAGTCTAAACTCAACAGACTAGAGCACTCGCTTTAGGCCCTGGCCGCCTTCGGCCCATCTTTTCGACCGGAGCACCGCAGGCTCATGCCAACTCCGAACGGCCTCTCTGATCGGAGCACTAGCGTTAGGCCCCGGCCACCTTCACACGACCTCCACTCGGAAAGCCTGACCCAAGGACCGCCTCTGACTCTGACCCTGTGTCTCTAACCGGTGTTCATAGAAAACCTTGTCCATCGCTATTCTCCTACTGGCGCGCCAGAACCGACTGGGTACCATCCGACCAGGGGTGCTCGCTCAGAAAGAACCAGAAGGCGTACGAAGGAAGGCAAGATGGGGCTCGCAAGTCAAACCATGGCACCAGGGACCATACCCTACGGAACAGTACTTTACAACCGCCCTGCCACAAACAGTATTGTAGGCGCCAACCTTTACCTCTATAGTATTGTAGGCACCGGTCAAAACACCCATACGGTAAGACCCCCCATGTGCCTCTAGGCATCAATAGTATTATGGGCACCGGAATTCACCGTACCAGGTGAACGTGGTAAAGCCATGCCTCCAGTCGGCGAAGATAACATTTTTGTAGGTACCGATGTCCTCCAGTCTTGAAGAAAGCAACTCGAACCTCCCACATGTACCTGACATTCTGCAGTGACATCAACAGTATTGCGGGCACCCACCATTATCCCATCCCCATCGGTGTGGGCAACAAGGCTTAAAAACGTCCGTACTCACTCTCCCTCTCACTTGTAAAGCTATCCCTTCTTCTATAAAAGGGGATGTGCTCCCTCCAAACACAGATAGTTAACCCAAGTTGACCTCTTCAAGATTAGGTTCATTAGATCGATAGCTGGCAACCCCTCAAGCATACGCTAGGACACTTCGTTCATAGCATAGCTCCTGTCGATCTTGGCCCTTCCGACTGGACCGACCGGACACCCCGTCTCTCTCTCTCTCGTTTGTAACCCCACTATAGACTTCGAGCACCTGGGCTCGGGAATAAAGTCATCGACTGACCCACACTGGACGTAGGGCATGTTACCTGAACCAGTATAAATCCCGTGTCATTGAGTGCTAGGCCATCTCCGATCACAACGTACAACAAAACTACAAATATTTACTAGTTGGTCACTTTTTGTACCGACAATAGCAAAAAAAAACCTTTACCCTTCTATATGTCAATGGCGTCGGCGGGTGCGTGGAAATGATTGTGTGAATAGGAGCCGCACAGGTGTGATAAGTATTGTTCTTTCATCGCTTCCTTAGATAGAGCCAATAATTTGACCTTAATCTAGTTTGAGCAGTGGATGTTGACTGAATCGATGTAGCCATACTTGAACTAGACAAGCATCGATAACTAGCTTATACCAGAGTCACGGTAGAGGTCGACCGGATCGATGCAGCCATACGAACAGCAGTATAATCCATGACGGTACTTAGAGACAAGCCAGAGGTCGGCCGAACCGATGCAGCCCTGCCCGCTGAAGAACTCACCGAGATCTACTCTACTCCTACTCGGCCAAAGCCAAAAAAATAAGTAACTTGTATTTGATTGATTGTGTGTCCTTTACAATAGCCGAGGTTCAATATTTATACCCAGAACCTATGCATGAATCCTACTTAAGCACGACTCATTATAACTTTTGTCCTAAGAGAAAATATTCCTAATTTAAGATAACTTGATCCTAATCTTTCCCTTTTTGTAGAGTCCAACATGTTTTTCCTAGCACCGATTGTAGCTTTTATAGTTATCTGCCGGCTCTATCTGAAGAGAGCCGATTCTAGTGCTGCATTCGAATCAGCTGATACCGACCTTTATGCAATCGATTCCTTGATGACATGATCTTGGGAGCTTTCGAGTTCTAGGATGGTAATATGAGATGCATCACATAATAGAGAGATTTTGAATACATAATTGGAATGAAGAAACATCAGGGGGATTCATGCGTATTTACACTATATTATTGTGAACAAACTATGTAATAATTTCTACGACTCCCTCACTCTGTTGTAACCACTTGCATGCCCTTAACGTGCATGTGTCCCCCTCTACAAAATTTGGCTGTTTCTTCTAGCAAAACAATACTTATCACACCAATTGGGAGGCTATACCAATTAGTCGTGATCATGGCGGAGAAGATCCATGCTCTATTATTCACTACTTGGCCATGACTCTCATAATCACACTTAGACATAGGGATAGTCCAATAAGTTTCATCAGTTAGCCAAAACTAAACTAGGGCTTTCACTCAATCATGAAAAGAAGGTATCGTGGGCTCAAGGCTATACAAAAGCGCAAGCTACCAAAGATAGGGTCACGGAGGTTCGAGTGAAGTTTGCCATTGAAGATTAGCCAAAGACTAATCAAAGATAAAATCATCCCTAGACTATCTCTGTATAGATGAGTCGTATGCTGAGTCTGAGTTGTAATTGGGCCACACTTAGTTGTATTCAGCTATTGGGTCTTGTGCTTTCGAGCAATCCCGAATAGTTAATGGATTACTATTGGGGGTGTATCATATCTTAGAAAACCCATTAGTGTGTTTGGTGCCCAATTACATAGCCTAGGGGCTCATGAGGTAATGTTTAGGGATCATTTGTAGCCCCTAGAGTTTTTTTTCTAAATGCAAGCCCTACTAGGGGGAATAATGAAAACCTCCCCTCCCACCTCCCTTATAAAGGGGGGAGTGAGAAGGTGGAGGGGTACTCTTGGTCTCTGACTCATTTGGTGCTCTCCCTTTCTCTCCACTCCCACCTCTCTTATGTTCGGTCATAGACCAATGGGTTGGATGATAGGGGGTTGATGAAGAACCACATCCTTGAGACTAGCCTTCTGTTGTTAGCCAAATCATTTTGATGGATGACTGTTGACCCAAGTTTTGTTGTTTTTTAGTTTATGATATCTAAATAGTTGTACTCTGAATCTTCTAACTCAGCACACATGATAGTATAAGATGATACTATTGGTGTGAGATAACCTTTCTCAATAGCTAGACTACACTTGACAATATAGGAACATTGAAGACTTGTTAGAAGGGTACAATCGGTCAACCTCTGGATTAACGTGAGGCCTCCTCTGGTCATTGCATGATGTCCGGGGTCAGAAGCTTATATTATCACACCGTCCCAAACGTCACCAGCATTGAGAGGAAGTGAAGTGCGGAAGAAGGACAGGGATAAGTGGCGAAGGGAAAGGGATTGAGTGATGAGGGCGCTCCACTCTTTGCTATTTTGGGCAAGGTGATGGGCGACCAGAAGTCCGGAACCCTAGAGTCTAAAAGGCTAACACCATCTCGTGATGAGCTTGTACGTACACGCCACCTTTCCATCAATCAAATTCAATTCTCACCAAGCTTAATATCCGGAGTGTCTCGTAGGACAAATGTAGCGTTTTTTTCCGGCTAAAAGGATGCGACATAGCAGCCATGGGTAAGCTGAATGGTTTAGCAGTTCTGGTTCTGGCTGTGCAACCGGAGAGTTCATTTTAAAAAAAATTATCTACTTATAATACACGTGTGGATGTCTAACTTATATTATAAATAAATATAATATACGCAATGGCCAGAGGTCATAGAAGAGAGATCATTTCCTTCCTTTCTATAGGAAATGACTGATTGATGTTGCTAAGTCACCTTCTGCTAACGTTAGGGTTTACTCCCTCCGTCCCTAAATGTTTGTCGTTTTCGCTTCCCGAGAAACAACTTTAACTAAATATATATTAAAAAATATTAACATTTATGATACATAATTAGTATCATTGGATAGATATTTGAATCTAGTTTTTTAATAAATTTATTTGGAGATAAAAATGATACACGTATTTTTTATAAAATCGAGTCAAAGTTATTGGCACGTAAATTGTGACGACAAACATTTAGGGACGGAAGGAATATATAGTTACTCCGTCTCTCTAGCCGGAACTACTGGGTGGCTATAGCATAACGAAATAAGTACGTTGAGTAATGCTTTGGCCGGTATCAAATCATTTTTGCTACTAGCTAGTCAACGTAGAAAATTTTACTCGAGATGGTCACTAGTGGTTTTAAAAATTTAATCTGGATCTTATATATTCTCTTAATATGACCATATATTTCTCCTTATGATTCTCTAACAGAGGTGCAAATTTGATCAACAACAATTTCAATCAAGTATTCTCTTACTTTTTTGCGAGGAAGTATTCTCTTACTTTACATAACATGAGTCATAGTTGTACGTACCGTCGACTGAAATTGATTTGTTGTGAGAGAAAAATATTGTTGTATGGCTGATAAGTCAGGCTGATAAGTTCTAGTGAATAGGCCATATATTATTGCTCATGAAGAGCTAGACATAAACTATGGCACTGTAGCGAATGAAAAGTTACTGTTTATAAATGAATTTGTGAGAGATAAACACTGTTCCGAATCGTGTCAGCCGAACAGAGCCTATATATATGTATACCGCGCGGCGCGCGGGGCATGCTATTTGGTTGCTCCATAACATCCATCTGGCATCTGCCTTCAAAAGTCTGAAAGTGTATGCCCAAAACTTAAATGGAAAAAGTCTACTTAACCCCCACCTATTATACTTAGTCTACTTCACCCCCAAACTATGAAATCGTCTGTTTTATCCTCTGAACTATCTAAAACCGTTTGTTTACCCCCTGGGCGTTTTTCAGAGGCGGTTTGCTACAGCAAAAGCTGGTTGCTACAGTAACGATAGGTTTGCTACTGTGCCGTGGTTTCGAATTTCCTTTTTTTATTTATTTTCGGTGAATTTTTGAAAAATCATAGTAAATCATAGAAAAATCGTAAAATAAAAAATCTAATTTTATTGGACTCCACATGAGTAGATCTACATAATGAATATATAATACGGTATACTTTAGTACAAAATTTTTACCGTAGCCTTAGATTAATTGAAAAATCTAATTTTGTCTGTAATTAATTAGAATAATTCATAGCTGCAGCTTCTATGGTCCAATTATGTTGAAATTTTTATGGTACGCTAATTATTGTATGCTTGAACTATAGTAAAAATTTCGTACTCATTGGACTATGTATAACTTAGTTATAGATAAATTCTAATTAATTACAGATAAAATTGGATTTTCCAATTAATCTAAAGCTACAAAAAAAATTGCACTAAAGCATACCGTATTATATATTCACTGTGTAGATCTACTCATGTGGAGTCCAATAAAATTAGATTTTTTAATTTATGATTTTTCTATGATTTACTGTAGCAAAACCGCCGCTGAAAAACCGCCCAGGGGTAAAACAGACGGTTTTATATAGTTCAGGGGGTAAAACAGACGGTTTCATAGTTGGGGGTGAAGTAGACCAAGTATGATAGGTGGAGAGTTAAGTAGACTTTTTCCAAACTTAAATGGTATAGACATTTCCTGCAGGAACAATAAATAGTTTGGGTAGGTACAAAAAGCAAGCAGTAACTAGCTAGGAAATAATAATGCAAAGTACGTACAATTGACAAGATTAGAACTGAACTGACTGGCCCAAATTTATCTTTTTTTACAGCCGGCGGCTTAAATCTAACCATGTAATAATCTTACAATTTTTAACCATGCATGACAAGTGTTAATGCTCGAGCTCGAGTACCTGATCGAAGGGGCTAACCAGTAAAGCCCTTGCCCTGACTCCAGACGAACCAAGTACTAAAGGTCCGTTTGGTCGTGTTTTTGTCCTAAAAACCAAAAGCTTAATTAAATGGACTATTTTTTTAGGTGGCTTTTTCATAAACAGCTGCTTTTCTATAGTACAGTTTTGAAAGCTGGTTTGACTCTGCTTTTAGCTATATGTTTTTCGAAATTGGTAGAATAAAAAGCCCTTCCATAGTTGTTTGAGAGATAAAGATAGAAGGTATATTTTATACTTGTTTAACCAAACAACTTTTAGCTTTTCTACAGCTCACAGCCTACAACAGCTTTCTTACAACTCACAGTCTACATCAGTTTTTTCTCACAACCACAACTCAACCAAACACACCCTAATAACTGCTTGCACAATGCACGCTTAGCACCCGGCCAACCCCATCCCTCCCAGTGCGGCGGAAGGCAGTAATGGCAACCCCATCCCTCCCAGGGATATTTGGCTGACACTCGCTTGGTCGTGCTCGCGACGTGACCTCAGCCCTGTGGGACTGGGACGTGCGTACGGGCCGGGCGAGCGCCAATGTTGCTGATATTTGGCTGACACTCACCATGTGTACGTCGACTGCTGGGCCGGTTGCTGATGATGCCGATCCATCCGAGGGCCGCGGAGCGTGTCATCGAGATCAACCTACGTGATGTTGTCTTGGAATCTGCGGGCAGCTGGCTGCGTAGCTGCTTCTCCATTCCCATGCGATGCGCGCAAGTACACGGGGGTCGTTCGCGCTTTATCGGCACGTCCCGTTGGCCGGTGCTGTCCTCAATACAACAGGCGCGGGCGCTGTCCCGGCTGTCCGCTGCCATGCCGCGCGATTCAACCCCTTTAGCCTAGATTTTTTTAACTAGATCATTACAATTTTCGAAGTTCAGAGATACGCTATTACAATTCATCTATTTCGAAAACTGCCATTATAATTTCTTCTCTACCTTATATGTGCCATTTTCTACATCTCCTGCCTACATGGGCCTATTGTCAGGTATGTACGTGTACATGAAAGCGTATACACGTTAAGTCGCAGCCTCTTCTCGTAGAGGTGCCCGTGCTCCTCCGTCGGTTCCGGCTCCTGTTGCAGCGGCGACACCGAACTCCCAGGTCCCAGAGGAAGAAGATGGGGTCGCCAGTCTCGGGGAAGATAAGACCAGCGGGAAGGGGTCTCCTCACCGGTGACGGGGCTCTTCCTCCTCGGCGGTGTGTCGGCTCAGGCTCCACAGCGGCGTCGGGCTCGGCTCCGGCCGTGGCGCGGGCGAGGGGACGGGGACGCCACCGGGCGAGCTTGGTCCCGAAGAGGGCGGCCGCGGCCACAGCAAGGGTGGGCTCCGGCCATGGCGCGGCGAGGGGACGGGGGCGCCGCCGTGCGAGCTCGGTCCCGAAGAGGGCGGCCACGGCCACGGCAAGGGTGGGCTTCGGCCATGGCGCGGGCGAGGGGATGGGGACGCCGCCGGGTGAGCTCGGCTCTGGCCATGGCGCGGGCGAGCTCTGTCATGGGCGAGCGCGGCCGCTCCGCCTCGTGCGCCGGCAGCTGCCGCTGCGGGCGAGTGCTCTTCCCCGCGGGTATCATCTTCCTCGAGACCGGCAACCCCGTCTTCTTCCTAAGTCCAACGCCGCCGCTAGCCGGGGGAGACGGACGAGCGCGGGCACGTCTAACGGAGGAGCTCGGTACTTAACGTCCATATGCTTTCATATAAGCATACGTCCCTGACAATGGGTCCATGTACGCGAGAGGCGTAGAAAATGGCATGGACGAGGGATAGATGAAAAATATAATGACAACTCTCTAAATAGACGAACTGTAATAACGTATATCCGAACTTGAAAAATTATAATGGTCTGGTAAAAAAACCTCTAGCGTACCCGCGCCGTGCCTTGATCTGACAGAGAGGGAGCGCGTGCGCTAGCTGCCTAGCTGGTCATGTGTTCCGCGAGCGCACTGTGGACGCAGTGGTGCTAACAAGTAACCGTAAGTCCATAACCGGCGCTTGCGAGAGGGTTCCCCGGCCCGCGGAACTGGAAGGTCCTGGTGTGCTGCCGCATGGTAATTAATGTAGATGTGAGTGAGCTGCAGAAATGAGACAACGCAGCAGGCTTGAGGGGCATGGGCTAGTCCTTTGCGCAACGAGGGGATGAGAGCTGAAAAATAACTAAACTATGTGTAAGTTTCCAGTTTCCTCATGCCAAAAATCATGCTTTTGGCACATTGCTGGAGAATGCGCCATCAATACCAATTGGGAAAGGGCCTATTGGTACCGGTTTCCCAACCGATATTGCGTATCCAGGACTAATAGTTTCGGTCATGCACCTATTAAAAAGGCTCCCACGAGTGCCGCTGTGCGTGGACCTTTTAATACCGTTTAGTAATACCAATCGGTATTGATAAGGCTTTTCGTATTTTCATTCATTAAATTCTTTTTATTTACTATTGTTTTCTTTTACTAATCAATATTTTTTCTTATACACTGCACTGGTATATGTATCCTTTTACGTACCCCGTGTGCTACTGCTATATACTACAAATGTGTTAGTATGCTACATATATATAGGACCGCGCTATTGGGAGCCTGAGCTTCCGATTGTTATTCGGCGCCCGCGCCCATCCGACCGAACCGCGTGGTTGGGTCTTGGCGGTACCGTTTCGAATGGCCTTTGCGTGTGCCGAGGCTTCGGATCCGCTGGTTTGTGGGCGCGTCCGCGTTCCGGGCGTCGGGAAGCTAGCGGGTGGGGCGCCCGCGTTCCACGCCCCCCTGCCCGTCACTGGCATGTGCTCGAGCGCAATATGGACAAGAAGGTTTTTTGGTCACTGCTGTGAAGGTTTGTATTGACCATAGGAAAAACATTACGATTCATTAGAACTGTTCGCATAGTTCGCATAGTGTTTGTATGGGTCGTAGAATCCACATTAGTGTACAAATAGAATGTACTGTATGATAGGAACTGTATGATCAACTAGGCATAGATCTAACGGGTACAACTTGACTAGAACATGATGAACAAACCCTAAAACATGAATTACGAGATCTAGGTGGAGAAGAAGGGAGAGGGGCACTGGTCCCTGACCGTCGGAGGGTTTGGTGGAGCTGCTGGAGCCGTCCATCATGTCGGTGATGTTGCCGGAGGACGTCGGGTGATGTAGCGGTCGTAGGTGCGGCGAACCTCGTGGTGGTGCTTTCTGTCACTGGCTGCGCACCCTCTCTAGATCGGTGTTAGGGTTTTGTCGGTGGGAACTGTAGCTCGGTCAACCTCGTGAAGAGAGTCGCTGGCCCCCACCTATCTTTATAGCGCAGTGTGACGGAGGCCCACCAACCATAGAACGGTTGGGCGCCCCCGACCAGGGCGCGGATCCAAGGGCCCAAATAGCTGTTGGGCCAATTAGATGGAGATCATCTAACATTCTCTCCCTTGATCTCACCTTATGACTTAAACTCAACTTACTTACTTTATCTTATTCCCATTCCATCACAGATCAGTGCATAGAGCGTGCCTCATCGTCACGATCAATTGCCATTAGATTAAACAACTATAATGCACCTCTCTATTTTGAAATAAATTCTCAACTAGGCCCTTATTATCCAGGAATCATAGGATTTCCCTTAAACCCATGCCGGCTAAGTGTTCTCTGAACACGTTGGGTGGTAAGCCTTTTGTAAGCGGATCCGTGAGCATCTTTTCTGTTCTTATATGCTCAAGACTAATTATATGATCTCGAACTTTATCTTTTACAACATAATACTTTATGTCAATGTGTTTGACAGTATCACTTGACTTATTATTGTGAGCATAACATACTGCTGGATTATTATCGCAATATAACTTGAGTGGCTTATGTATGTCGTCTACCACTTTCAACCCGGGCATGAATTTCTTCAGCCAATTCATCTGCTCTGTGGCCTCATAACATGCTACAAACTCGGCATACATTATAGACGATGTAGTGACGATTTGCTTTGAGCTTTTCCATGATATAGCTCCTTCTGTGAGTGAATATGTATCCTGACGTGGACTTTCTGTCATCTCCCGCATAATCAGAATCTGTATACCCTTCTATGTGCAGGGAATCAGATCTTCTGTATGTTAACATTAGACCCTTCATACCTTGCAGGTAACGCAAAACTTTCTTTACTAATTTCTAGTGTTCTATTCCTAGATTACTATGATATCTGCCAAGTAACCCGGTAACAAATGCTAAGTCAAGGCGAGTACATACTTGAGCATACTGTAAACTTTCTACAGCTAAACTATATGGAACTACTTTTATTTGATCGATCTCATATTGGTTCCTAGGATATTGAAATTCTCCATATCTGTCACCCTTGACTATAGGAGCAGGTGAAGACTTACAATTTTGCATACTGTATTTCTTTAGAACTTTTTCTAAGTATGTCTTTTGTGATAATCCTAAAACCCCATTTTTCTATCTCGGTGAACCTCTATTCCTAGGACGAACGAAGCTTCACCGAGATCCTTCATATAAAACTTCGAGGACAAGAACATATTTGTTTCTAGTAGTAGATTAACATCACTGCTAGCGAGCAAGATGTCTTCCACATACAAGACTAAGAAAATGTATTTTCCATTCTTGAACTTTGCTTAAACGTAATTGTCATCTATATTTTCTTAAAACCCAAACTTTCTTATTGTACTATCAAACTTCAAATATCACTGTCTTGAAGCTTGTTTTAATCCATAAATGGATTTCCTCATGCGGCATCCCATACGTTCTTTTCCTTCCACAACAAAACCTTTCGGTTGTGCCATGTAAATATTTTCCTCCAGATCTCCGTTTAGGAATGCCATCTTTACATCCATCTGATGTAATTCTAAGTCGTAATGTGCTACAAGCGCCATTTTGATTCTAAAAGAATCCTTACATGAGACTAGAGAAAATATCTCATTGTAATCTATGCCTTCTCCTTGCGTGAAACCTTTCGCCACAAGTCGCGCTTTAAACCTTTCTATATTCCCTTTGGAGTCATGTTTAGTCTTGTAGACCTATTTACAACATACTGTCTTGGCTCCTTTAGGAATGGTTTCTAAGTCCTAAACAACGTTGGTTTTCATGGATTTTATTTCATCTTCCATGGCTTCAAGCCACTTGGATGAGTAAGCGCTTCTCATGGCTTCTTCAAATAATGTGGGATCACCCTCCATTTGAAATTCCTCACATTCATAAACTTCATAATCATCAGGAATGGCTGATCTCCTAACTCTTTGAGACCTTCTAGGGGCCTCGTTAGATGACGCTTGTTCTATATTAGGTTGTTGTTGCTCTCCCTCATGTGTGACAATGGGTTCTAGGGGATCCTGAAAGATAGGTTCCTCATGTTCATTCATTGTTGCCACAGGAGAACTAACAACAGGTGATGTTACTATAGTGTCTTGCACTGTTGGTACAACAACAACAGGTAGCGTGAAGAATAGCTCCTGAACCATAGGAGTGGGCACGTATACCCTCTTCTCTTCAAAATTAATTTCTCGTGCTACCATGCTCCCCCTGATCATATCATCCTCCAAGAACACAACATGTCTTGTTTCTACAAACTTTATTTGTCTATCAGGACAATAGAAGTGGTAACCTTTTGACTTTTTTGGATAGCCAATGAACTGGCAACTGGCTGTCTTAGAGTCTAGCTTACCTATATTTGGGTTAAAGACTTTTGCCTCAGTTGGACAACCCCACACACGTAAATAGTTAAGTGAGGGTTCCTTTCCTGTTCACAACTCATACGGTGTTTTGGGCACCGACTTATTTGGCACTCGATTAAGAATATGAATGATGGTTTTCAACGCCTCCATCCATAAATTTATTGGTAGGGTAGAGTAACTTATCATGCTTTTTACCATATCCATTAAGGTACGGTTGCATCTTTCAGCTACTCTATTCTGCTAAGGCTCGTCCGGTGTAGAATACTAGGCTACTATGCCATTTTTCTATAAGAACCTTGCGAAGGGTCTAGGAACTTGGCCATATGGGGTGTGTCGACCGTAGTACTCTCCCCCACGGTCGGGCCTTACTACCTTAATCTTTAAGTTGTGCTAATTTTCTACTTCAGCCTTGAATATTTTAAATTTATCCAATGCTTTCGATCTTTCCTTAATTGGATAAATATAGCCAAAACGAGAATAGTCATCTGTGAATGTTATAAATGAATCATAACCATCCACACTCTTCACAGGAAAAGGACCATAGATGTCTGTGTGAACTATTTCTAAAATTCCTATGCTTCGTTTGTCATCTTTCTTTATTTTCTTAACGTACTTTCCTTTTATGCAATCTATGCATTGTTCTAAATCTGAAAATTCTAAAGGAGGAATTGATTCCTTAATCAATCGCTCTATTCTCCCCCTCAAAATATGGCCTAAACGATAGTGCCATAATTTCGAAGATACATCATGCACTCTCTTTCGCTTATTCGTTGCATTAATAGATGAAGAGGCATTCTCATTCTTAGTGGTCACATCATTCACATTCTTAGAAAGTGATAATAAATAAAGCTTGTCTTGTCAGAAGGCAAGACCAACACACTTATTATTAATCACAATCCTACATTTGCCATTACCAAAATTGCAATCATATCTATCATCATCTAAACGTGAAACACTTATTAAGTTTCTTTGCAAAGAGGGTACATAAAGAATATCTAAAAGCTGCAGTCTAAAACCATCATCTAATTCTAGAGATAGATCTCCAATGGCTTCAACTCCATTTGCAACTTTAATTCTTCTTTCTCCTCTTTGAAGGGTCCTCCTCGTACGGAATCCCTGTAATGAATTTGCAACATGAATAGTTGCACCTGAATCAATCCACCAAGTAGATTTTGCATAACTTAAATATAAGGATTCATCTATGAATGTAATGAAATCCTTACCTCTCTTCAGAAGGCTCTTCAGGAAGTCTGGATAGTCCCTCTGGTAGTGTCCATGCTTCTTGTACCATTTACACTGATCCTTCTCAACTTGAGTATTGTTGTTCTTTGGATAGTGGTCATTCTGAGGGGCTTTGCCTTGAGGTTTGGCATTCTTATTGAAGTTCTTCTTGTTGTCCTTCACAAGGTTAGTAGAGTTATCCTGTAAGGATTTCAGCCTTTCCTCTTCTTGAACACACATTGCGATGAGCTTCTCTATATCCCACTTATTGAGCTACATGTTGTAATTAACAACAAAAGTTTCATATTCCTTCAGCAAGGAAGCAAAAACCAAATGAATCAGAAACTCATCTTTGAGCCCCAAATCCGTTGGCTTGAGCTTGGATGTCGTGTTGCTTATCTTCAATATGTGTTCTCTTATACCTCCACTAGAGTATTTCTCATTGAATAATTTCTTTATCAAGGTGCTTGCATAAGCCTTTGAAGAGCCAGTAAACTAACTCTCCACTTTCTTAAGATACTCGGTGGCAGTATCACAATCTGGGATTAATCCCCTTATAGCATCTGAGATAGTGGACTTGGCCACCATCAAGCACTTACGGTTCGAGATGTCCCATTTCTTTCGATCAAGATCGTATTTCATTCTAACTTCTGCATGATCTCGCTTTCGAGCATTGAAATCAGCATCAGTCTCATATTCTGCCCTCACCAGGTCCTCTAGCTCAGTAGGACACAGAGAGGTAAGTGCTAAGTCATTCTCGGACAATGCAAGTGCGAGCTCATACTTCTCTCGCCATACTCTATAGTTGCCCCCTTCAAGAGGCGGAATATGCGAGATAAAAGCCATTGTATTGAGTCCTGAAAAACAGTATCAGAGAAAGTGAGAAAACATAACAAAATAATTGCATACCTTAATTTCACGTTGGTCAAAATTAAAACATACAACTGCTTCTACATTAATTCTACATCACCGTTGGACAGAAAATAGAATTAACGCATAAACTCATAAATCAAACATTTATAATATTGCTATCAACAACTTTGGTCAGAAAATAGTAAAATCATAAATTCACTGAAAATTATAACTACTCCTCAAAATTAAATCCTCCTATTGGTTCAAATTTAATTAGAAGATCATAAACATCATCATTCGCAGCGGAAACATGAAAAATATTTTATCTACTTTTTAGAAGCATTTTACTGTACTCATCTACTCACTGAAAAAATATTCTGTTGGTTCAAATTTTTGATAGAGATTTAGCATCAAAACATAGAGAAAGAACATCAAAATGCTTCTGAAAATGAATAATACTAAAAAACATTGAGTACTATTCCTTTAGCCCAGCCCAGCGCGCAACAGCAGCATAGCAGTGCAATCAACAGCACATGGCCTAGCTATGGCCCGTGGCCGGCTTACGCGCACACACTCGCGGTGCCTCCTCCGCGTCTAGGCCGCAACCTGGGCCTAGGCTAGGAAAGTGCCTCCTCGCCTAGGCCGAAAATGGCCCGACTGAAAGGTCCTTGTGTGGTTTTGGTAATTGAGTGACAACCTAGGTGGACTAATTGTGTTTATGTGAGATACACAGGTGATTAGTCCACAGGTACATGTGTGTGAGCAACATATGCCATGAAGGTGAAAATGGCTTGGAGATGTTGCAAAGCTCACACATGTGATGATAAAGGAGCTTAAATGCACATGAGACATGACATTGAGTCATGTGATCAAGGTGGAGAAGATCAAGACAAGACTTGGCTTGATGGACCGGTTGCAAGCGTGAAGGGCAAGTCGAAGGCTTTGGAGTGATGGACCACGTGGCGGTGAAGCTTGAGCAAGACTTGGCGCCGATGGACGATGGCAACGGTAAAGAGCAAGTAAAGTCAAGATCGATGAACCAATAGGATCACGTGATGATATGAAGTGGATCATATCATTGTTGATTGTGTTGGTGCATGTGTTGCATCGACATTGGAGGAGATGGAATGGAATGCGCAAGGCAAAGGTATAACCTAGGACATTTTGTTTCACTGGTCATAGGTGTGTAGAGAAGTTTATGATCGGGTTTAGGATAGATGGCCGTACTATCAAGAGGGGCAAACTTGTTTGCATATCAGTCATCTAGTGCCACTCGAGTGATCTAACTTTGCATCGTCGCTAGGATCGAGTGGTGTGGCAAGTTGAGTGGTAACACCGTTGAAAATGTTTGTGAAAATATGCTAACACATGTGCACAAGGTGATACACTTGGTGGTTGGCACATTTGAGCAAAGGTGAAGGAGATAGAGTTGAAAATGAGTTAGTCACGCTGGTTACAGAGTGACTGGACGTGTCCGGTATGGTGACCGGACACGTTCGGTATTTGACGGCGTACTCAGCGATCGGACGCGTCCGGTCGCCACATCGGACGTGTCCGGTGTGAATCAGAAAAAGCAGTGTTTGGCAGTGCGGTCGATCGGACACTGGCAACATCCGGTCTGGTGTGATCGGACGCGTCCGATCATCGGTGGGTGCTTACTATACTCGACCGGACACTGAGGCTCAGCGTCCGGTTAGTTTCTAACTGACGCGTCCGGTCGGCCCTGGAGGCTTACTGGACTCGACCAGACTCAGCGGCTGAGCATCCGGTCGTTTCGTGCTAAGCATCCGGTCGTCTTGTTAGAAAGCCATTGGAGGCAACGGTAGGACACGTGGCGGTCAGATAGCTATCAGACACGTTTGGTGCGTCCGGTGCTGTGTCCGGTCGACCCAAAAAACGCCTAGTGAAGGGGTAATGGCTAGTTTAGCCCTTGGGGCTATAAATAGAAGTGGCCTTCGGCCATGGCTGGTGCTGAGCACCTTGGGGGACTTTGTGTCCATGCTTGAGAGTGCTTAGGAGCCCTCCATCTCACACATACTTGATAGTGATCATCTGATTATGTGAGTGAGCAATTCTAGTGCGATTGCATCATGAGATTGCATCGAGTGGCACTAGGTGATCGAGTTGCAAGCCAGTGGTGCTTGTTACTCTTGGAGGTTGCCACCTCCTAGACAGCTTGGTGGTGGTCTCCGTCGAAGCCCATAAGAAGCTTGTGTGGCGTTCTGGAGAAGTGCTTTGTGAGGGGCATTGTGCTCGCCCCACGGGAGCCGCGAAGAGCAACTTTAGTAAAGCGTGTCATTAAGCTACCCTCACTTTCAGGGTAGGTTATTGCGGTGCCCGACGTGTGGGCTTGGCAGGTGATGCCAATTAGCCGCCGAACCACCAAGTGAGCAGTCGACACAACGGGGACTAGCGTGTTGGCAAACACGTGAACCTCGGGAGAAAAATCATCGTGTCAACCTTGTTCTTCCTGTTAGTTTGCATCCCCGTTACACAAGCTTGCGATTATTTTCATATACATTGTACTTGTGTAGTTGCTCTTGTAATTAGTTAGCTTGTGTAGCTTGCTAGTTACCTTCTTGCTTGTGTAGCATAGAAGTAGCTCCCTTGCGTGGCTAATTTGGTTTGTGTAACCTTGTTAGTCACATTGCTTAGTTTGTGTAGCTAAGTAATTGCGCTCTCTAATTTGGTATTGGTTGCCTTGTTATTGAGCATTGCTAGTGAGCTTAGTTGGCTTTGTGCTTTTGCTTACTGGCATGTGTAGGAGCTCCCTTATTGCTTAAAGTACTAGTGGCATAGGTTTGTGTGATCTTGCTCCTAGAATTGGTTAGGAGAGCTCTAGCTAGCCTTTGCTTACTAGCATGTGTAGGAGCTCCCTTGTTGCTTAAAGTACTAGTGGCATAGGTTTATGTGACCTTGCTCCTAGAATTGGTTAGGAGAGCTCTAGCTAGCTCGGCACCTTTGTTGCTTAATTAGTATCTTTGGAAGGTGCTAGAGAATATAGATAGAGGGGTGTAGTCTTGGCTAGACCAATAGTTTTAATTTCGCACTTGTTTTGGTTAGCCAACATGATTAAGTTTTAAAAAGGACTATTCACCCCCCTCTAGTCGCCATCTCGACCCTTTCAATTAGTATCAGAGCCCGGTCTCTCATTTATGGTCTTCACCGACCCGAGAGGATGGCGGCTTATGTGCTAGATGTTGATTGTCCACACATTTTTAATGGCACACACTTTGCACGATAGAAAAATTGGATGATAGGTAATTTTAAGTATGTATGCCCTCAAATATGGTAGATGGTAGATGTAGGCTTTTCTCATGTGTTGGATGAAGATAATCTAACTCAAGCACAAGAGAAATACCTAGATCTCGACATCCATGCTACTAACATCATGTATAGATCTTTGCATGATTGCATATTTGGAGAGATCATGGACATGAAGACCGCCCATGAGATTTAGAGTTATCTCAATGAGAAATATGGGACGGTCTTCGATGATGACGATGAACCCAAGAAGGAGGTGCATGAGTGTGTTGAGCATAACCATAATTTGGTGATTGTGGAAGATTGCTCCACCTCATGGTCAAGTGATGATGATGATGATCGATCCACTACAAGTTCACTTGACAAGGTTGATGATGATGCCACAAGTGTTGCAAGTGATGATGCTACCCCATGCACACTTGATGGTGATGATGGTTCATGCTCAAGCCATGATGAAGATGCTACTACAAGCTCTCCAACTACATCACCACATTGCTTCATGTCACAAGGTGACACCAAGGTAACAAATGATAATGTGGTTGATCATGTTGATTCATATGATGAGCTTGTTAGTAGACTTGCTAGCATGACTATGTCTTTAGAAAATGAGAAAGCTAAAACATTGAACTTAGAAAATGAAAACTCATTTCTAAAGAATTCTTGTGAAGAACATAAGAAATTACTTGATGCTTATAAATCTTCACTTGATGAGCTAAAATTGAATCATGAGACACTACTTGCATCTCATGATGAATTATTAGAACAACATGCTTCTCTCATTAAAATGTTTACCAAGAAACTTAAAAATAATGAGAGCTCATCACATGGGTCAATTAATCAATCACATATTGTTGCTAACCCTTGTGATGTAGGCAAGAAGCATGTATCCACCTCTTGTGATGATTTATTAGATATGCCATGCTCTTCACATATAGATGCTTGTTCTACTTCCATGTCTTGTGAGACTAACATTTTGAAGGAGAACATTGAGCTCAAAAGTCAAGTGAAGAAATTGAGCAATAAGTTAGAGAGGTGCTACAACTCTCAAGTCACCTTTGAGCATATGTTGAAGACTCAAAGAAACTTTGGTGATAAGAGTGGAGTTGGCTTCAAGACTAGCAAAGTCAATCATCAAGAAAGCCACAATGACTTTAGTGGCATTAGCTTCAACAAGAGCAAGATCAAGGGCAAAAGATGGGGCAAGAGAAGATATGAAAGAGAGATGAAGAAGCAAGAACAAGAGAAGCTCTCTCATTTCATGTGCTTCAAGTGCCATGAAGTGGGACATCTTGCAAATGGTTGCCCCAATGAAGAAAAGCTCAAGTTGAAGAAAGAAGAAGAGAGGCTAAGGCATGTGAAGTGCTTCAAGTGCCGCACTTGGGGTCATCTTACCTCAATGTGCCCAACCAAGCAATTGGTGAAGCAACAAGTGAAGCCTCAACCAAAGCCACAAGTTGAGCAAGAGAAGTCACCCCAAGTTCAAATCAAGATCAACCATGAAGATGGTAGTGATTTGATGATAAAGAAGAAGAAAACAAGAAGGGGTGGAAAGGCAAGGCATCCAATGCAAACTCAAGATGCCAAGATGATGAGCAAGAATGAAGATGAGAAAAAAACATTATGCTCATATCAAATGCTTCAAATGTGGAAATATAGGACACTTTGCCTCTAAGTGTCCTACCAAGCTTGAGAAGAAGGCTCCAGCAATCCATGAGAGGCAAGGCAATGGGAAGCACCACATGAGCAAAGAAGAGAAGGCTCAAGCAAAGAGAAAGTGCTACTCATGCCGGGAAAGGGGACACATGGCACATTCATGTCCCCTAGGTGACACTTCTAAGCCTATTTCAATTGTTGATAATAATTTTCTTAGAAAGGGTGATAATGGTACCTCTATGGTTGCTATTGCAAAATATCCCGCTATTCATACTAAGGCTATGCCTAAGTATGTTGCACCTAACTTGAGTGGACCCAAACTTGTTTGGGTAGCATCAAAAAGTGGATGATTGATTGTAGGTACCATCGGCATTGGAGGCTTGGCTCAAATGATATTCAACTTGTTGATCATGTAGTTGAGCCAAGTATTGCTAAGTGATGATCATCATCCCAATGCCATGACAAATTGAATGAAGTCCAAGTGCTATCAATATACAAGTGCTATAATTCAAGTTGTTGGTGATTCATTGGATATATTTGATGACTTGCAAATAATTGAGTTGAAGCTTGCTAGTTGAATGATCATAAGCTAACCAAGGTATATCTCTTATTGATCATTTCATGTGGGAGCATATGAGTTAATTGAATTGGATAAATATGCAATGTTGCTTGCTATGAGATGATTGAATGGATAATTGCTTAGTAATCAAGTTTGGATTGATTCATGTTGGATAAATTCATAAGATGACATTTAGTAAGTGATTTGAATGGATTTATGTCTTGTGAAAGTATTCAAATGAGTTAGTTTCAAGTTTGATTCATATTTGATGAAGTATAGCTCAAGTGATTGAAATCTGTCATATATTGAAAATCTAAAATGAGCTGTGATCTTAGCCATGTTTGAGTGATCAAAACTTATTGGATTGGCATAAAAATTGGTGTACATGCTCTAGACTTATGGTATAAGATGCTGTAAAATTTTCATGAGAATTGGATAAGAAATACTTCAGTTTTGGAGTGGATCTTGTCAGCTATAGTGCAGCAGTTTTTAGCATGTAGCAGTGGAAGAATTGAAATATAGCAGCAATCTAGAAGTCAAATGAAGCTCAAATTTTTACAGATCCTATATAACTTAGTAAAGAACATCCCCACCAAATTTTGTGGTATTTGGATTTATACTTTGGGAGATATGCTTATTTCTTTGAAGGGTACAAAATCTGTCAGAAAAGTGACAAATGTTGGATTGATCTAGAGTCACTTTGATTGAAAGGTCCTCAAGTTGGAAACATGTTTACAAGTGTTTGAGGTACCTAAGTTTGGTTTTTGAGATGATCTAAAAGCATGACAAGCAAAGAGTACAAGGCCATTTGATTGTGGAGTGTACTTTGCATATATTTGGTACTCAAATTGGAAGATCAAGATCAAACTCAAGATGAAGTTGAAGGTTAAGTTCTAGTGACTATTGGAAATCATTTGGTAGAAAGAAAAGAACTTAAACAAGAAGAAAGAAAAGGACTTAAAGAAGGAATCAAGGTTACTCACCAAGTTAAGTCCATCACTTGGATCAATTAATCAAGTTAATTCAAGTGAGTGTCAAGAATGGTTCTTAGAGAGAGGTCACTTCTCCCTAGTGTAGGGGCTTGCTGCCTATGTGTAGGTGAACCAAGTGTGATACTTGGAATGCTAACATGGAAGTGGTGATCCGAGGAACATTTGAGATGCTTAGTTGAAGCAATCAAAAGGGTTGATCAAGAAAAGCAAGCAACACCCAAAAGAGAGCTAATCATGATATTTCAAGTGGTATTCTCAAATTGATGCTCTCGTGCAAGCAAAGATCAAAAGATAAAGCAAGCCAACCACAACAAGAAAGTGCACTTGATCATAAGTGGTATTCATTTCATATGGGTGAAGAATGAAATTCAACATGGTATCTATTGGTCTTCACCAAGCTTATAATTGGACTTCACATTGCTATTGGAGTAATGAATTGGAATCTATGTGACTATTCTCTACTCCAACATAGCAAAGGTATCATTGTAATGTGCATGATTATTTTATCCCTTACTAGTATGCGGTTAGTGCATATACATGCTTCATAGGATCATGCATAACAAATGAAATGTTTAAATTCATAGCCTACCACTATTATTTGAATGATTACTTGATCTAGTGGTTAGTATATGAATTTGTTCATGAGCTAGTGATCCCAAGTACTTGATCTAATTTGGATTGCTAACAAGTGACAAGTACAACATTGGCAAGATAACCCTTGCAAGAGGTGTGAAGAAGCTTGTCATTGGTTCAAACCGTACTTGGAAGCTTAGGCAAATCAATTTAGTTCAAGTCAATCATAGAAGCTCATGATAGTGATAAGAGTACAAGTACAAGACAATAATGCAAATGGATATCTAGTTTGTATGTTTCAAATGGTATCTAGACTCAAGTATTTTATCAAGAATCTACAAATGATGTCTAGATCAACTCACAAGTGATATCCTATAAGTGGTACTCATGAAGATAGCAAATGTTCAAGAAATGGTGTTTATTGAAAAATCCAACAAGTGGTTCCATACTAGAAGATTCTTTCAAGTGATATCACATCTACACATAATATCAATCATGCAAGAAAATGGTTCCACAAGTGATCCTCAACCTTAAGTGATCATCAAATGAAGAATGCATCCCTCACCTACAAGAGCTCAAGTGTATCAATTGGATGACCCATGCTATCACATAGGGAGAGGTGTCCCACAAATTGATATCAAGATCAAAGATCCTATGTGTGGTATCTCAAGAAGCCCTACACAAGATACAAGTGGTATAAGTTACAAATGGTATCTACAAATAGTGTCATTCCAACAAATCAAGTGATGTCCATAAAAAATGCAAGATTCAAGCCTCAACCATCTACCCCAAATGCATACCTTTGCATCAATGAGAAGCACACCTTTTATGGAAATTGATGACAAAGGGGAGAGATTGTACAAAGATATGAAAGCTTTTATAAGGGGGAGAGATAAATTGTGTAAGGGGAGAGATAAGATATGAAAGCTTAAGAGGTTGGACATGGACATGGACAAAGAGGGAGCAACATTGAAGAAAAGAGATGGATCAAAATTCTTAGACGAGAGAAGCACACAAGTAGGGGGAGCAAGCTCATGAACTTTGATTGATTATATTTGATATGTGCATATTCATGTGCTTGCTTGCATTGCATAAGTTTTCAAATTCAATATGCATGCTTGTGTGGTGTATGCTAGTTGTAGAACTTGAATGATGATTTGATAACTAGCATGCATAGGATGATAGCTAGACACTTGGTATGCTTTTCAAGTAATGCTAGTACCTTGCTTTTAATGTTGATCTCACAAGGTATCTAGTGTTTTTATTGCCAAGTGATATCTAGCTAACCATGGTGCTAAGGATGAACTTCAAGGTGCAACTCCGATTGGTAACACGCTTCAAAGGTTTACTCTATACACCTTAGCATCATCCGGTAGTAATTACTCTCCCACAATTTTAATCTATGCATATGTGCGAGCTTCAAAACAAACACTCTAGCACATATGTAGGGGGATCTAATACTACCATTTTGGGTTTGTGGTACTTGTCCAAAATCATTTTCACATGGTAAAATTGCTTGGGCAAGCAACATGAATCCAAAAGAGCTTAATTTCCATATCTTTGTAGAGTTGTCATCAATTACCAAAAAGGGAGAGATTGAAAGGTCCTTGTGTGGTTTTGGTAATTGAGTGACAACCTAGGTGGACTAATTGTGTTTATGTGAGATACATAGGTGATTAGTCCACAGGTACATGTGTGTGAGCAACATATGCCATGAAGGTGAAAATGGCTTGGAGATGTTGCAAAGCTCACACATGTGATGATGAAGGAGCTTAAATGCACATGAGACATGACATTGAGTCATGTGATCAAGGTGGAGAAGATGAAGACAAGACTTGGCTTGATGGACCGGTTGCAAGCGTGAAGGGCAAGTCGAAGGCTTTGGAGTGATGGACCGCATGGTGGTGAAGCTTGAGCAAGACTTGGCGCTGATGGACGATAGCAACGGTGAACAGCAAGTAAAGTCAAGATCGATGAACCAATAGGATCACGTGATGATATGAAGTGGATCATATCATTGTTGATCGTGTTGGTGCATGTGTTGCATCAACATTGGAGGAGATAGAATGCAATACGCAAGGCAAAGGTATAACCTAGGGAATTTCATTTCACCGGTCATAGGTGTGTAGAGAAGTTTATGACCGGGTTTAGGATAGATGGCCATACTATCAAGAGGGGCAAACTTGTTTGCATATTAGTCATCTAGTGCCACTCGAGTGATCTAACTTTGCATCATCGCTAGGATCGAGTGGCATGGCAAGTTGAGTGGCTAACACCCTTGAAAATGTTTGTGAAAATATGCTAACACATGTGCACAAGGTGATACACTTGGTGGTTGGCACATTTGAACAAGGGTGAAGGAGATAGAGTTGAAAAGGAGTTAGTCACGCTGGTTACAGAGTGACCGGACGCGTCCGGTATGGTGACCGGACACGTCCGGTATTTGGCGGCATACTCAGCGATCGGACGCGTCCAGTCGCCACACCGGACGCTTCCGGTGTGAATCAGAAAAAGCAGTGTTCGGCAGTGCGGTCGATCGGATGCTAGCAGCATCCGGTCTGGTGTGACCAGACATGTCCGATCATCGGTGGGTGCTTACTATACTCGACCAGACGCTGAGGCTCAGCGTCCAGTTAGTTTCTAACTGACACGTTCGGTCGGCCCTAGAGGCTTACTGGACTCGACCGGACTCAGCGGCTGAGCGTCCGGTCATTTCGTGCTAAGCATCCGGTCGACTTCTTAGAAAGCCATTGGAGGCAACGATAGGACATGTGGCGGTCAGATAGCTACCGGACATGTCTGGTATAGCGACCGAACACGTCCGGTGCGTCCGGTGCTGCGTCCAGTCGACCCAAAAAACGCCCAGTGAAGGGGTAACGGCTAGTTTAGCCCTTGGGGCTATAAATAGAAGTGGCCTTCGGCCATGGCTGGTGCTGAGCACCTTGGGGGACTTTGTGTCCATACTTGAGAGTGCTTAGGAGCCCTCCATCTCACACATACTTGATAGTGATCATCTGATTGTGTGAGTGAGCGATTCTAGTGCGATTGCATCATAAGGTTGCATCGAGTGGCACTAGGTGATCGAGTTGCAAGCCGGTGGTGCTTGTTACTCTTGGAGGTTGCCACCTCCTAGATAGCTTGGTGGTGGTCTCCGTCGAAGCCCGCAAGAAGCTTGTGCGGCGCTCCGGAGAAGTGCTTTATGAGGGGCATTGTGCTCGCCCCGCGGGAGCCGCGAAGAGTAACTTTAGTAAAGCGTGTCATTGAGCTACCCTCACTTTCGGGGTAGGTTCTTGCGGTACCCGATGTGCGGGCTTGGCGGGTGATGCCAATTAGCTGCCGAACCACCAAGTGAGCGGTCGACACAACGGGGACTAGCGTGTTGGCAAACATGTGAACCTCGGGAGAAAAATCATCGTGGCAATCTTGTTCTTCCCATTGGCTTGCATCCCCGTTACACAAGCTTACGATTATTTTCATATACATTGTGCTTGTGTAGTTGCTCTTGTAATTATTTAGCTTGTGTAGCGTGCTAGTTACCTTCTTGCTTGTGTAGCATAGAAGTAGCTCCCTTGCGTGGCTAATTTGGTTTGTGTAACCTTGTTAGTCACATTGCTTAGTTTGTGTAGCTAAGTAATTGCGCTCTCTAATTTGGCATTGGTTGCCTTGTTATTGAGCATTACTAATGAGCTTGGTTGGCTTTGTGCTTTTGCTTACTAGCATGTGTAGGAGCTCCCTTGTTGCTTAAAGTACTAGTGGCATAGGTTTGTGTGACCTTGCTCCTAGAATTGGTTAGGAGAGCTCTAGCTAGCCTTTGCTTACTAGCATGTGTAGGAGCTTCCTTGTTACTTAAAGTACTAGTGGCATAGGTTTGTGTGACCTTGCTCCTAGAATTGGTTAGGAGAGCTCTAGCTAGCCCGGCACCTTTGTTGCTTAATTAGTATCTTTGGAAGGTGCTAGAGAATATAGATAGAGGGGTGTAGTCTTGGCTAGACCGATAGTTTTAATTCCACACTTGTTTCGGTTAGCCAACAAGATTAAGTTTTAAAAAGGACTATTCACCCCCCCTCTAGTCACCATCTCGACCCTTTCACCGATGCGCTCTTAGCCATCCGTCTAGATCCTACGGTCAGGCGCCAAATTCGGGAGATAAAAAAAACCCCGCCGGCCGTGCCCCCAAACCCTAAATTCATTTTCTTCCCTCTCTCTCTTAGCGCTAAGTAGAGCAGCGACGACGGCCACCTACAGCATAGCCAGAGGAAAGAGGTCGGCGCCGCCGCCGCAGATCCCCTTGCCGGCACGCGCGTTCTCCCAAGGGTGAGCACGCCGCCGTCGAGCGGTCTTGCTACGGTGCACTGAGCCCAATCCCGGTAGGGTGCACGCGGCGGCGAGGCCACGCCCACCGGTGGCTCCCTTCCTGCGCCGACGAAAAGAGTAACCTGTGCGGCTCCTATTGGTGTGGTGTACTAAGAGTTGTCCTAACCCGGTAGGATGACGAACCGCAAGTGCTTGACTTGACAACCATGGGCACTATCTAAGGATGGATCCACTCCCAGATGATGTGTATTTTTCTTATAAGTATAGCTTAATATGTTAACCCTAAACACTAAAATGATCGCTGTGGAATTGCTCACGATTAACGTTATAAAATATAGCTGTGGGCTTATCAGGGGGATTCTATCTATTGGGTTGAGGGAACATATATCGATTCTTGTCTACAAAAATACTTCTTGATCTTCTTCAATACACATAGATGGATCCACTCCCAGATGATGTATGTTACATGGGTTATGATCAAATCATGCCATATATAGCTACATTTCACACTATTGCTAAAAGGTTCAGTCTCGCTATGAGACTGATAAATTCTAAGTGGGACGACAATATTTATTACTAGAAGCGAATATTCCCTGCATGTGTTACAAAAGTTCCAAAACATAAAGACTGGTAATCACCTATAATATGTTTCATCTTTCTTATTATCACAAAATAGTTATTTGATTTATGTACAATAAATCAAACAAATGCTCATCTCTAGGAAATTAGGAGGCTTCCTTGTATACAATTTCATGAAGTCATGGGATGGTGTAAGATTGCCACCGATCAACACTGTAAGCATATATTCTCTAACTATATTCCGTACACTACATACAAAATTAATAACTTAACTTATTATATCTACCATGCACAACTATCAAATTCATTGAGGATGGAATTTTTGGGGGACATTCTTAAGAGTCATGCAAACGAATGTTTTGACAACTTTACTGAAGATCTCCAAGTCATGATTAAGGACTTAAACAGAATGTAACTTAAATGGTTATATGAGAAAAAACTTTACTATGACTTCTTAGTTTTCTAGATTGTATACATGCTCAAAGATATTGTGTAAAAGTTGAACTATGAAAAAAAACATTAGTTATTTTCATGTGCGTCTCCAAGATAAATCCGTTGCGTTAGCACGGGCATTATACTAGTTAGTCTATAGTTTGTTCTTTTAGTACAAAAGTTATCAATTTACCTGGACATGCAACTGATTTCAAACTAGCAGTGCTTACTCACGGCTTGGGAAACAGAAGCATCAGCAACATATGTAAAAGAATTAAAGACAATTACCAAGTGCAAAGCCATATATTTAAAAATGATACTTATATAACCGTATAGATAGAAGGTTTGTTCAGGGTTGAAGATGATTTATGATCAAATAATCAAATATGCTTATGGAGGTTTTAGACACTAACATGTAACTTTGTTCCTCTCATATGGCAATACTAATCCCACCATTATACTAATTGTTGTCTGAGCACAATTAGTAGGGAAACAAAAAAATTATCTTGCCCAGAGCTGTATGAATCTTGTCTTTCACAATGACCCCAATAGCAGGATTAGAGATATCGCACGGAGATCACTAACTAAAGAAAAGATATCATCTATGGAGTTGTTAATGTTTGTTAGAAGGTGGCTTCTCTGGGTTCTTCTCAAATTAAGGGGAGTAATATCAACCCGCTCGATCTTTCCAAGCTCACTATTAGCAACATTAGCTTGTTTTCTCTTTGTATTTTCATCCATGCTCTGTTCCTGCTTCGGTTCCACTCCAATTATAGAGTTGAAGAGTTCTTGGGCAAACAAAGTGAGGTTGGTGCATTTCTTGCCACCTACATGAGCCACAACCATACTTCTAACACTGTTATGAATGGGCACTCTATTTTGGCACAACTTCACTATGCCAATATAGTTATTCTACATTTACAACTTTCCCTTCAATATTTGACATGAAGCGCCAAGCAATAGTACTTCCAAGATTATACATATATAGAAAACAAAATAAGATTACGTATATGCATATTTGTGTGTCTGTGCCCATGTGTCCAAATAATACAAACCTTATTTCATATGAAAAATGGAAGACCATATAGTCCTTGACAACATCCTAGGTATCAATGTTCGTTAAAAACTTTTGCTTCATAGAAGTAGTCACATATGGACTGTATCTCCCTGTTGAGCTGTAAGGAGTTCACACATTGGCTTGTTGATGCACCCAAAGACACTATGCTGCTTTGCAAACATGATTCAGCTTCCACAAAACTGTTGTTGGTATCAGTGTGTAGAAAATTTTCTTTTGTGCATATGCTCCGCTGTAAGATCCTTCCCATCTTATGGCATATAACTCTTCAAATACCCCTTAGACCGTTTCATATATTTTGATTGATGAATTCCATTACTGTTGTTTCATGTTCGGAAATAGGCTGGCCCTAGTACACACTAGATTGAGGACCCCATGTATCACACAAATTAGCATAAAGATGGAATGGAATAAGGTGGGACCCCGTGTATCTCTTCGCATGTCGGCTATTTAGTATCATCCAGAAATCAAACAAGGACTTTTGGGGTATAGCCATGATCATGTCCAGATTAATGTCCAGAAACAGCCAAATGAATACCAGTAGTGTCGGGTTCATAAACCCAGGGTCCCTCGGGGACCGGCTTCCACGCTAGGGCTCGGCCCAGGAAAATGGCCTTTCTTTCTTCTAGACCAGCCCGAAAGTCTAAAACCAACAGACCAGAGCACTCGCTTTAGGCCCAGACCGCCTTCGGCCCATCTCTCCGACCGGGGCACTAGCTCAGGCTCAGGCCAGCTCCGAACGGCCTCTCTGATCGAAGCGCTAGCGTCAGGCCCCGGCTGCCTCCGCACGGCCTCCGCTCGGAAAGCCTGACCCGAGGACCGCCTCTGACTCCGACCCCACGACTCCGACCCCACGACCAAGGCTCACGGGAAGCCTACTCATCACTCTTCTCTGACCGGCGCACTAAGGGCCGACTGGGGACCATCTGACCAGGGAAAACCGCTCGGAAAGAACCAGAAGGCGTGCGGAGAAAGGCAAGGCATGGCTCACAAGTCAACACCACGGTACCAGGGACCATACCCTGCACGAAGCAGTGCTCTACAGCCACCCTGACACAAAGTATTTTAGGGGCCGCTAGAAACTCCCATATGGTAAGCCCCCTCCACGTGTCTCTGGACACCGATTGCGGTATGGGCTCTAGGATTTGCCATATCGGGTGAACATAGCACAGCTCCTGACATGCCACTAGGCATCCAGAAGTATTCTGCAGGTACCGGTGTCATCCTTCCTAAAGAAGATAGCTCGACCTTTCGTACACATCTAACATCCTATAGCGACATCGACAGTATTGGGTGGCTTCAACCATTATCCAGTTTTCATCACCGTAGGCAGCAAGACTTAGAAATATCTGTACTCTCCCCCTCTCACCTATAAAGCCATCCCCTTCATCTATAAAAGGGGATGCGCTCCCTCCAACCAGAGGAGATCGACTTCTTCAAGCTCATACTCACTAGATCGACACCAACCCCTTACAACCATAGTACCACCGAGTTCCGACTGCAACCCTTTCGGTTGGAGCCTTCTGAACCTCTTGTATACCCCCTCCTTTCTCCTTCTCGTTTGTAACCCCACTATAGACTTCGAGCACCTAGGCTCAGGAATAAAGTCGCCGACCGACCCCGACTGGACGTAGGGAACGTTGCCTAAACTAGTATAAATCCTGTGTCATTGAGTGCTAGGCCACCTCCGATCACAACGTACAGCAAAACTACAAATATTTACTAGTTGGTTATTTTCTGCACCGACAGTTGGCGCCCACCATGGGGCAGACGCTGTACGTTCAAAACTCTCTTGGTCATCGGATGGCCCTTTTTTCTACCACTCCTGCCGTGGCAGGCTCCGATGATACGATTCGTTTCGGCTCGCTGGAGTTCCCCGTAGTCTTACCCACTGGGATGCGGGTTCCACCCATCTTCGAGCCATTCTAGGCCTTCCACTTTGGGAGCCTGGACTTCGTCGCCAACTGGCTCGGCGTACTCCACCTCCGTGAGGAGGCTCGCGACCCGGCACCCGTCGGAGGAACATCCTCCATTGACTCCGGGACGCGCGACTTCAACGGCGTGGCATCTACGCTTTATTCTGAGCAAACTCTCTGCTCAAACCCCGCTGTGAGTAATATACATGCTGTTATTTACTTACTACGCTCTATCTTCCACCAAATACCCGGTGGGTTACTGTTGTCCCCATCGCAGCTGCCATACGGCCGGTTCCCCTATGGCCTTGCGTCTTCCGAGGATGCATATGCCCAGGGACTCCAAAAGGTGCTGGCACCACACCCTCTCACGTCTGAGTTCATGGGGATGGCGAGCTACGCTCCCACCTGTTTCCTCGACATCATGGATGACAACGTCAGGAGTGACGGCTCTAGCATCGGCGACGTGGCACCTAGCCACCGTCGGTCCTAGGAGTATGCTGCGGCGGACGCCCCAGAACGGCCGCTAGGGGTAACAAAGTCCTTCCGGACGCACGCCCCACTGGGTCCTCATGCGGAGACCCCTGAGCTCACACATGAGCACGAGGAGGATCTACGACGATAGTGGCCGCATCAGCCACCAACTGCACCAACGCGCTCGGCGCACCACACTACGTCCTGTGCGCATAGACCGGCGAGCGGTGCTCGGGGTCATGCCCGTCAGCCCCAGCGCAATGCTCCGGTTCGGGGGACCAATCCCCCGTAGTTCGCTCGGGCTAGTCAAAACATTGCCGCCGCGGCAATGCTCCTACGTGACCTGCCTGAGCCGAATGACCCTCGTAGATGGGCAATCCATCAGAACCTCCGGGCACTGTTGGAGACCACCGCCATTCAATAGGCGGAGTACTCCGTATCACGACTCGTGACCTCGCACCCTGTCCGGGGAACAGGGACGCAGCAGATAGGGCACCACACCCTGTCATCGCCTCAACCACCGATTGCAGCACAAGGAGCCGCAACCGCTCCTCATCTTGACTTGATGACCGCCCTGTACCGACCGCCTATCTACGTGTGGCTCGGGCTGAACTAAGACGCATGCAGCGTTGACCAGAGTTCCAGCCCTAATAGCCTAGAACCACGAACCTTTGTCCAACACCCCTAGCAAGCGCCTTTTCTACCATGCTTCAACGAGGTCCACGACAAAGGTAAGGCCAAGCGCTAGGATCAAGACGAGGGCCCCTCCACATAGAGGGGAAAGAAGAATAGAAAGGATCGCCGCCGACCAGCAAACTCCATGTTGGCCGCCGCGGCAGATTACACGGGCACTCAGCCCCAGCAAGACCCTCCGGGCCACTTTCACGAGCTCATGGAGAGCCCATGCACCAACCACAACTATCCTGTCAACCATCTCTACAAGGACTGCCAGCTCCTCAGGCGCCTGCTAGGGTAGGCTGAGAGGCCAAGGGAAGAAGGGGGCCCAGTGGACAAGGATCCAGACGACCGAGGTGATCCAACCGGAAGCCTACCGACTGAAGGGCGACGACGATGCTCTCTCCAAGGACCTTGGAATGGCTATGTCTTTTCTTCTTTTCCTAAGTTTCAGTCTTACCTTACTTAGCGAACGCTCCTACAAGAGCACCCCGACCCGAACACTTTACGTCTCGGGGCGCTCGGGGGCTCCACTAGGGGGCTCTACTACCCCTTTGTTGTTGTTTTTACCTTAAGTACTTTTTTGCTTTTGTATGGAGAGATTCCTTCCTACCCCAACGAGGGGGTAGTTTGTTCCTTTGTTTTACCTTACGTAACTTTGCTTTAGAACATTCTGACTGATCACACCCCACCTTTTCCTATGGCTATGACCGACCGAGCCTCGCGGGCCACGCCCTGGGCTCACAAAGTTGTGACCTACGGAACAAATGGGTAGGTACGAGATAGAAAGAAATTTAAAACAAAATTATGCTAAGAGAAAACTAAGGAACGAAAGGGAACAAGCTTCCCCGAACAGAGTGACTCCATCACAAAAGCAAAAAACCGATTGCAGTCATTAAAACACACCACGAACGTCTTACACGGGGGCTTCCCAACGAACTTAAAACTTCCTACATTTACTAACTACTATTATTTTTGCATGCGACTGGGCCGGCCCAGCGACATCCGATGACAGTGCAACCGACGAAGGCTCGAGCTGCTCACTTCTCGACGGCACGGCATCCAGCTTGGCCAAGACCGGGACGTCCATCACCCACTCGGCGGAGACTTGATCTACCACCGACTGCGCGTACGGCAGCAAGCGCTCCCCGATCGACTGGATGTCCGCCATGCTCATACCTTCAGCATATCCGCTACATATGGTGGTGAAGTCTAGGCGTGGATGGTGCGTCCCCACCGTGGTTAGCACCCCCAATGCTCCATAGAATAGCCTGGGTCTAATGAGATCCTGGACCTCCCCTAGGACCTCTGCTAGCTGGACAGCGGGTGCACTGGTGCTCGGCGCCGACCCAAAGATCTTAGAGATGACGTGCTGGGCAACATTGTGGATCTGGTCGAGATCCCCCTCAAGAGCACGACGCTCCTCATGGGACTTGGCCAGCTCCTCCGTACGCCGGCCAAGCATCGCCTTGGTCGTCTCCAGGTCCCGCTCCAGCACCTCCACTTTTCCACCTAGCTCTGTGAGAAGAGCAACGAGCTTAGGAACAGGCTGAGGGAAAAGCCAACATAACAAAAAACAAAAAGGGGACATACCAACATGAGAAGCCTCAAGGGTGGAGAGATCCTCCACTTGCCGAGCCACCTGCTCGCGTAGCTGGGCCACCTACTCATGCAGCCAGGCACTCGCATCCTCTGTCTCCATCACCCGGCCCTAGAGCGCGACCACCTCTCGATCTGCCTCCGACCAGGCCCTCCGCTCCACCTCCAGGGCCTTCTCCATCAACTCTAGGGCGGCGTGCTCTAGATCAAGGGCTGCCAAGGCCTCCTGAAGCGCCACCTCGGTGTTAGCCAGGGACACCCGCAACTCCACCTCAGTCTCCGCCTGGTGGGCCCTTGCCGCCTCGAGCCCTTGCTCGGTCGTAGCTACCCACTCCTACGCACGCTGCCCCTCCGCCCACGCTGCGGCCGCCTCGGCCGCCCGGTCCTAGGACTCACAGCAAGCAGACTACGCCCGACGCTCGAGCTCGGCCATCCGGGCGTACTCCGATGGAAGGAAGTGGGACTTGCGGGACGACGTCTTCCTTATCTCCTATGAAAGGTAAGCATGCTAAAAACAACCGACAAGGGATTCAGGGGTAAAAGATAAGTACCAGAAACTCACCTCCGCCGTGAGCTGGATGTCGCCCTCAACCAACTGCCGGGCGAACAAAGCCTGCTTCCGGGCGCTTTCAAGCTATGCTGTTAGCTTGGTGAGTTCTAATACCGTGATGTGCCCTTGCCCTCCGAAGATGTCCTAGAGCTGACGCTCTCGGGAGTCCCAAAGGATGAACCACACGCTCGCTGGATGCTCAGGGTAGGGCCACTCCAGGTCACCCTCTGTCACCTCACCGGAGGGCCTAGCCTCCAATCGTGCCACCACCAAGTCCTGCAGTGACACCACCGACCTGCCAGAGGTCCCAGTCACCGACTAGACCACCGCAAGGGTCTGCGACGGCGCCGACGGCTCCGCCAGGACATTCGCCTCATCATCAGACGGGATCTCCACCACCTCATCGACCTGGGCCACCGCCGGGCGTCCCAACCCCAGCCCGGCCATGTCTTCCCTCGGCGCCTTCGGCTTCAACGGCAAGGGCGAGCTGCGCGACCCTCTACCCGGCAAGGCAGGGAGCTCGGTTTCCCTTGCCTCCGCTGTGAGAGTCACCTCTGACGCCACCGCCGCCATCAGCACTGGGATCATCGCAAACACCGATGCCACAGCCGCTGCCTCCTCAACAGCCGAACTAGAGGGCACCATCCCCGAAACAGAAGGTCTTGCTGCCGCGACACGCTGCAGAATGGGCTTCCAGGTCTCCTGCATGGCAGTCGGGGCAATACTCATCCCCAGCATCCCCGAGCAACTAACGGAAGGTATGGGTCAGTCACACTCCAACAAAAAGCTCAGCCAGTGCAAAACCAAAAGAAAACGAAGAAAGACATACCGGGTGGCAAGCGGCACAACTCTGAAGGCCGACCCCGACCTCGACACGCTTGTGCATCGAGGACCACTCTTGGACTGCGACCCGCGCTCCTTTACTTTGGCAGGGCGCAAAGTCATCCCTACCGGCTCCTGCCTGACCTGTGGGTCATCCCAACCCTGGCTTAGGAATCCTCGACTGGAGCAACAAGCGCAGTATCCTCTGACTATGACTCACGCAGCACACATGCCCCGGTTCACCCCTCAGATCGCCTGGCATGCTCGACTATGCCCGTAGCAGGCAGGTCCTCCTCCCGCCGCGAGTCATGCATCGGCGCCGGTCCAAGCGACGCACGAGTGTCAGTCCGCCCCTCAGCAGACCGCCCGCCTTGCTCCACCACGTCCATAACAGGTGGAAGCAGGGCCGGCGATGCTGTCAAGGGGCGCGGTGACCGCATCCACTTCGACGCCTACTCACCGATGACGTCCGCGCCCGCTGCGCGTTTCCTCGACGAGGGATCCGCCACACGACTTGCGACCACCAGCTCGTCACCAGCGGACGACATCGTGGTGTCATGATGCTCCGCCGAGGTCGCGACGAGCCCCCCACTCTCCTCCTCATCGAAGAAGACCATATCATCCAGATCCGTAGGATCATCTGACACGAGTTCCAACTCGACGTCGCTCCTACGTTCCCCGACCCTCGTGCGCCGGACGATCTCCTGCTCTTTCTCCTGCTTCCACAGGATCTCCTTCTTCTTCTTCTTCTTCTTCCGAGCCTCGGCCGCCTTCTTCTGAGCGGTCTACTGAGCCATGCCCTCTGGTCCCTTAGGAAGGTGCGGTCATGACTTATACCTCCCAAGCCCCTACGGAACGAACAAACCAGATCAAAGAGATAGGAAAGAGCAGAGAAGAAGCATGAACAAAAACAAGGGAACGCACCAACATGGACGCGATCGAGGCATTGAGCGGTATGGGTTTTCCCGTAACCGTCTCCCTGGGCCTCAACTGCAACACCCGGCCAACGTGACTCCAGACCTCATCATCCGGCAACTCCTCCGGCGATGCGTGGTTTGGGTCCGACCAACCGCTGTACTCCCACATCGGCTGCGTCTTCTCCGCCAATGGCGCAATCCGGCAGCGGTAGAGAGTGTAGAACACCCGCACTCCATCAAGGTCGTGCCTCACGAGCTTCCAGAGCTCCTCTTCGATGGCCTCCACCTTGTGCCTCCCTTTGCGGCCACAACCCCAAGACCAGCTTTCCCGCTCCTCCGGCCTCCTGCCGGTAAACGCCGGGAACGGTGTCGCCTTTGGGTTCCTGATGTAGAACCACTCCCCGTGCCACCCCTGGTTGGAACTATAGGGGGTGTACATGGGGTATGAACCTCCTACGCTCGGCTTCCTCTGAAGGGAGAAATCCCCCACCGGTGCGGCCTCAACCGAGCTCCCCACCATCAAGGTCCTCCCTGAGAAGAATCGCCGGAAGAGATCCGCGTGTGGCTCCATCCCGAGGAAAGCCTCGTAGGCGGTGATGAAACTAGCTATATGCAACACCCCCATCGGGTTGAGGTGTTGCAGCTCCAAAACCCACTCATTAAGGAGCCCATGTAAGAACCAGTGCACGGGGTATCCTAGCCCTCGCTCATGAAAGGTAAGGAAGGACACTACCTCATCGGGATGAGGTCGCGAGAACTCCTCTCCCCCAGGGACCCTCTAGTGCGCCACCTCCTGCGGCGGTAGAAAACCCTTCTTGACGAAAGACTCCAGCACCGACTTCCTCATGGTGGAAGACCTCCAGTCCGACATCTCACTCTGGCTTGCAAAAAGGATCAGTGAGTTCTCCTCTTCTCCCTCGTTCTCTCCCCCTTCCTTTCCTAGAAACCTCTATAGCTCTCAGGAACACTCTCGACGAGGAGGAAAAAGAAAGGCGGCGGCGGCGGACAACGAACAGGCAAAAGAACGAGGCGAAAACCCTCTCTCTTCTCCTACTTAAAGGAAGGGGGCAGCGGTTAGGAAAGGACGTGCCAATCGAGAAGGCGAAGCGGCAAGGCGAGAAACTCTCTCTCTCTCTTTCCATTTAATGCAGATGGGACGCCCCCTGATCGATGAGATGTGCCTAGCGCGACGAAACAGCTCCTGATCAGACAAGACATGACCAGGACATGGCCCACCACTACCACACGACCAGCCACTACCGCACGTTGGGCATGAAAACCAAAGCGTCGCCACACACGGACGGCTCCCTATCTCGCCAGGCATGACCTAGAGAGATCCAACAGCAAAGTCTCCGCCGGGAGGGACCAACCGGCCTCCTAAGTCGATCGATTCACTCAGGATAAACACCTGAGATACAGGTCCTGGTCGGATGGCTCTGACTGGAGCTCTTCGAACCCCGTCTCTCAGGTCACCAAGGTGAGCATGTGTTCATTAATACATACAGTTCACATAAGGGCTAACCCACGATTGACAAGCGTAGGTACCAGTCGGACGTTTCCGACTAGAGCTCTTTGAACTCCGTCACTCCAGTCGTGTAGGCCCCACCACACAAAATCTCCGCCAGGAGACAACCAGATCCTCCTAAGTCAATCGATTCACTTAGGATAAGCACCTGAGATACAGGCAGGAAGCGAAGGGGCGCCCTATGCGGGCCATGCCGACTCCGTCTCGAATGACGAGCATGGGTCTCGATTGGACATTTTCGACTGAAGCTCTCCGAACCCCGTCTCTTAGGTCATCAAGGTAAGCATATGTTCATTAAACACAAAACTGTTCACGTGAGGGCTAACCCACGATTGACAAGCGCAGGTCTCGGACGGGCATTTCTGACTGGAGCTCTTTGAACCCCGTCGCTCCAGTCTTCAAGGTAAAACAGCATCAAAGCCCCTCTATTTCATTACAAATCATTCATACATCCATATGTGCATTCATCTCATACGCCTGAACCCCCTGGACGGTTAGGGCATGAACCGCCTGGGGGCTCGAGAACTAAGCATCGCACGTGCAGCGAAATGCATCAAAACGCTCTGTGTTGGGCCATGAAGTGGTGGCTTGCCTCATTCGACATGAGCAACCAAACAGAGCCAGGGGAGAAAACCATAGATGAGCATTGTGCGGCCTTCGCCTGGTCTGGCAAACCGGGTCATCTCAACCTTCTCGTTCGATCCTGAACCTCTCAAGCCCATAGAATCTCCATTGAGGGGAGGCCGTCAGGCCACCCGGGTCAGACTATGGAACGACCTAGGCATCTATCGGGCTACAGGTAAAGGAGTAGTGGAATGCCACAAGAGGGCTATGCTGACCCCGTCACGAATGATGGACCCGGATTCCACTCGATCACACCCGTTAGCGAGCTCACCGAGCTAGTCTTCGAGCCTGAGCGATCGGGACAGGCGATGAAACTCAGCCCCTCTGGTTGTGAGGAACCAGATGGGGTAGCACAAAAACAACTCACAGCCCCCACGAAGGCCCGACAAGGCTCGGGGGTTTAAACGCCATGGGACCGCGTCTCCGAATTCGCATCGACGGGATAGGCGACATCCGGCTATGGCTTGGGACCGCGACTCCTTAACTCGCATTGATGGGATAGGCGACATCCGGCTACGGCTTGGGACCGTGACTCCTTAACTCGCGTCGACGGGATAGGCGACATCCGGCTACGGCTTGGGACTGCGACTCCTTAACTCGCGTCGACAGGATCGGCGACATCTGGCTATGGCTCTTGGGACCGCGACTCCTTAACTCGCGTAATGGCTCCAGACGGCTTCACTAACTAAAACTAGCTCTTTCGATCCACGGCGAGCACCGATGCCTGGGTATACTCGCGACTCCACCTTACCCGATCCCACGGTGCGCACCGACGCCAAAGATCGAACTCTGTTGCATCTGAAACTAAGTTATTTCCGTTCACGACGCGCACCGATGCCAGGGCTTGTTTCAAAAACTAAAAACTTCCTCGTCCGATCCTCGGCGCGCACCGACGCCGGGATCGTTAAGTTCTGTCTCAATCCAATCCCCACGCTTAAAAACACCTCGGCTGCACAACGACGCCATGGTTAAACAAAATTCCGTCTCAAACTAAAAAACATGCATAAACGCATGCTGAGACAACACCCCCAACCGGTTCAGTCTGAACCACCTGGGGCTCGGGGGCTACACCCGCGGGTGCGCTCGCGCGCACCCGCCGGCAAGACAAAAATCCCCCAGACGATTCTGTCCAAATCGTCTGGGGGCTCTTGTCGGGTTCATAAACCCAGGGTCCCTCGGGGACCGGCTTCCACGCTAGGGCTCGGCCTAGGAAAACGGCCTTTCTTTCTTCTGGACCGGCCCGAAAATCTAAAACCAACAGACCGGAGCACTCGCTTCAGGCCCAGGCCGCCTTCGGCCCATCTCTCCGACCGGGGCGCTAGCTCAGGCTCAGGCCGGCTCCGAACGGCCTCTCTGATCGGAGCGCTAGCGTCAGGCCCCGGCTGCCTCCGCACGACCTCCGCTTGGAAAGCCTGACCCAAGGACCGCCTCCGACTCTGATCCCGTGACTTCGACCCCGTGACCGGGCTCGCAGGAAGCCTGCTCACCGCTCTTCTCCGACCGACGCTTTAAGGGCCGACTAGGGACCATCCGACCGGGGACGCCCGCTCGGAAAGAACCAGAAGGCGTGCGGAGAAAGGCAAGGCATGGCTCACAAGTCAACACCACTGTACCAGGGACCATACCCTGCACGAAGCAGTGCTCTGCAGCCACCCTGACACAAAGTATTGTAGGGGCCACTAGAAACTCCCATATGGTAAGCCCCCTCAGCGTGTCTCTGGACACCGATTGCGGTATGAGCTCCAGAATTTGTCATACCGGGTGAACATAGCACAGCTCCTCACATGCCACTAGGCATCCAGAAGTATTCTGCAGGTACCGGCGTCATCCTTCCCGAAGAAGATAGCTCGACTTTCCGTACACATTTGATATCCTACAACGACATCGACAGTATTGGGTGGCTTCAACCATTATCCAGTTTTCATCACCGTAGGCAGCAAGACTTAGAAATATCTGTACTCTCCCCCTCTCACCTGTAAAGCCACCCCCTTCATCTATAAAAGGGGATGCGCTCCCTCCAACAAGAGGAGATCGACTTCTTCAAGCTCAGGCTCACTAGATCGACACCAACCCCTTACAACCGCAGTACCACCGAGTTCCGACCGCAACCCTTCCGGTTGGAGCCTTCCGAACCTCTTGTATACCCCCTCCTTTCTCCTTCTCGTTTGTAACCTCACTACAGACTTCGAGCACCTGGGCTCAGGAATAAAGTCGCCGACCGACCCCGATTGGACGTAGGGCACGTTGCCTGAACCAGTATAAATCCTGTGTCATTGAGTGCTAAGGCCACCTCCGATCATAACGTACAGCAAAACTACAAATATTTACTAGTTGGTCACTTTTTGCACCGACAGGTAGGATAGCTCCCATTCACACCAATATAGAGCAGATGCATTAACGTTTCAATACAATGCAAACCTTATCGTTTTAGCCTCCCAATTGGTGTGATAAGTATTGTTTTGATATGGCCATTGTTCATCCTGGGCGTAGCCAGGTACTTGTGCCCTGGTCCAATTTGTGGTCTTTATTGTACAACTCTGCTCTTAGGAACTGTTTTCATTTGTTTGGTCTATAATTGCACCATTTAGAACTTTGTTTTGTTAGATTAGTGTTGTGTTGTCTAAGTTTCTACAGATTGTAGAGAAGATCTGATTCAAGTGGGACTATTTGGTTTCAATAAATGTCTAAATTTGAAATGTGGGGGGGGTGAAATTTTCTCTGTTTTATTCACTTTATTTTTGTCCTGATGACTCCTGAGGCCTGACCATGTAACCGTACAGAGGTTTAGTATTGGCTGTATTCATGAAACAAGTAAGGATTAAAATAATAAAAGAAACTAAAAATGACTAAACCTTGATTCACACAGTCAGATATCACTTGACTTAGGGCTGAGACTCTCAGCCTGGAAAAGCTTCACTTGCATGGGTATTTGTGTTATCTGAAAAAGTTTACAGAAACCCAACTAATAGGTAATCTGTTTTCAAATTGATGTATTGTCCATAGTTGAATACTTAGTTGGTGAGTTGGATGGTTCTGGAGTATTTGTTCTGTAGCATATCTGTTTTTTAATGAAAGAGAAGGTCTGGAGGTGTGTTTGGAGCATTTCACATCTGCTGCTCTGTTACTCTACCTGCCCTGCATGGGTGAGGATTAGTTTAATTTGGGAAATTGGGTCTTCTTACAACCCTATGCAAGTGGGGATCTACATTAGTGATTAAATTGGATAAAGGTGAGCTGCAAAAGTTAAATTAAGGTTAGATAAGTGGAATAATGCTGGTTACATTCCGATGGCATAACCTTGTATTTTCAGCATCCATCATGCCAACCAGATGCCATCTTGTGTTCTTAGTTCATTCTGCATCATCACACACAGCTGACCATACAGAACCCTGACTTGTATCTTCTCTTGTTCAAACCAGTCTGGGCCCCAGCTGTATTATTTGATTCACTGCTTACAAGTAGAAATTGAAAGATAGCTCCTCTTCAGAGAAGACCGGAATAGGAAATCAGAGATGCTTGTACCAAATAGGAAATACTACTGGTATTATCAAAGCTACAATTCACTTGAGTTTTATACATAAATTATCCATAGAGTTATATCCCAAAATCTGGTTTAGCCCTTCAAATGCATATATGGTTCAACGTGAGCAATGCTGGCCTGATCTGAATCCTCACATGTAAAAGAAAAAGTTCATCCAAATAACTTCTTCCTTGATTTGTGAAGAAGCAAAAAGAAACCAAAACTGAGATATGAAGAACTTAATCCTTTTAACTGATGTTACAGTCATCACCATATTAAATGAAATTGGCACCATAAAGCCCTTTCTAGAAAATTATTACGCTTTTATTTGTGTTAGCACTGGTAGTGGATCAGTATCCCTCTGCTTAAACCATATATTCTCGGCTGTAGCTTTATTTTTATGCTCTTTCTTAGAGGGTCAACAACTATAGAATCACACAATCGGTAGAGATCCCCTGTATGACTTATTGGATTAGTGAGCACAAGATCCTATATTTTAACTAACACAGTGTTCTAAAAAGTGCTAGGTGGGTCCTGGAATCCTGGTGGTGTCTAGCTCCAGGTTGTGTTTTTGTTATCCTTTTTTGGTCTTCTGCTGTGAAGCCTACATGTATAATCAGATAGCTCCACTTTTCTATTTTCTTTATTTTTTCAGGTAAAGGTTTGGTTATGATGAAGGGGTTTAAAGGATCATTTCCTGATGCTGCGTCATCTGCTAAGGTATAAGGATATTCTTTCCACATGTGGATACCACTTTGTGCCTATTGTTTACCAACATCTCATGGTGTAAATCTTGCCTTCTTGATCTAGGTATTTGCTGTTCTTGCTGGCGTTCAAAGTTTGGTAGCCTGCTCTTTGAGAAAACTTCGTGGAAAAGATGATGGTTTGTATTTGTCTGTGTTCTGTTTGTTTCTTTTTTTATTCCTCTGGATTAATAAAATGCTAAAAATGCATGAATGCATTAACATGTCAATTATTTTATTTCCAGGAATCAATGCAGGAGTCGCAGGCTGTTGTACTGGCCTTGCTTTGAGCTTTCCAGGTAAAGTTTCAGGAAATGTGCAATCAATAGCTTTGAACTGTTTTAATTTACAATTGCTGCACAGCCTGTTCCTTTATGGCCTGGTGAGGACAAAGGTTACATAAACAATAGCCACATTGTTTATGCCGAGTTCTGGCTATGAGACAATTGCTCTTTTTTATATATGCTCTTTGCAATTTTGACACTGTTTGTTGAAAAGTGAAAACACAATGTCTGTGTTAAAAATTTTATGATCACTTGCTCATATGTGTGGTTCTTGGGTTGTACCTTTGCTTGCAACCCTTGATCTGGTTGACCTTTGGAGCATAGCATAGAAACCTTCCTATGCCGGGGACTAGAGGAAGCTGGTTGTAAACTTGTGTTAGTTGATGGCATGCCTGTTTCTTTAGATTGAATGGTCCGACTGTCTGTCACGAATAGAAAGTTTGATGCTTATTATGCTTAACAATTCCGCATTTTGATATCTCCTTAGGATGCCTCCATAATCAATTGTGATTTGTCTCTTGTGCACTATGGAGTATCAATGTTTAGATTCCAATTACTCATCTTCTGTTGATGTCCATGGCATACATTGACTATTTGCATTCCATTCAAGTTAATTTGTCATGCTCACTTGTTTTTTATTTCTTAGAATATGATGGCCCGGTGCAGTAATTGTTGAAATCAATATCACATTTTTTTTATTGGGTTTCAGGTGCACCACAAACTCTGATTCAGAGCTGCCTGACCTTTGGGACTTTCTCTTACATCATTGAGAAGCTAAACAAGCAGCAGCCTGCGCTGGCGCTCCCGGCTGCGACAGGTGTGATGGATCTGAAGGCTGGACAAAGTGTTCTTCCTCCCTTCACACTTCCCCTTCCGGATGCGATGGACGAATTTTCTAAGTTCCAAAACTTTTTGTCATCCAAATTTCGGGGAAACTGAGTTATCCTTATGGAGTGACGCCTAGTTACCTACTCTGGAACGTGTCCTTGTAAATGCGTCAATGGTCAATCAGAGTTCTTTTTTTCTTGTTTATTTCATGGCAAATGTATGTTCCCAAGGTAGTGTTTTGCTAGTGTTGATGATTCTACCTGTTATGTAACAATTTTGCAAATAAGGGGAGTAGATTGTCCTTTGTTCAACTGGTCGGTTCTTCGGAGTTGTACCCACATATCGTGCCCCGTAATTACCTAGTCGACATTCACCAGTTAGAGCCAACATGAATTACCACAACCATGGTAAATAGTATTTTTTATATAACTTTAGTTAAAGTTCAAAATTATTTGACTTGCAAAGTGAGAATTGCACCCTTTTATGAAAGGAGTACTAGGCATTCAATCAACACTGCTTCCATTTCAGATTCCTCTCAACCTCTGATCAATCTTTCTTACCTGGTTTCGCGATCCCTGAAGCTGCATCTCCCTTTTCAGAAGAAGCAGCAACAGCTGCATCTCTATAAGGGCACTGCCAACGGAGGCAGCACATGCTGTTGGCCTTGGGCTAAAATGACCGGTACGCGTAGATAGCTGTGCTCTTTGGTTAACACACTCCCATCGAAAGCAGCTTTGCTTTTTTACTGCACCATCACATCATGTCCCCTTCCAATCTCTCCTATTCTTTTCCACTTCTCTACTTTTTCTCCATGGACCACACTCCCTACACATCTCCTGTAGTAGCTTCATCTTTTGGTCTGATGAGATCACTACTTCTTCTGCAAGCCACTCTGCGCATTGCAAGGCTATAAGTCTTTTTGACATGGATGTTTGGCATCATGGTGGAGTATAGGGCAGTACGCCACGTCCTTGCGTTGGGGAAGCCCTAAGGGCAATAACAACACAAGCAGTTCATGGTGGTCTCAAGTAAAAGTAACCTTCCATGTAAGTTTGGACGGAGGCAACAGGCTAGTACAAGTACTTTTATACTCACTACTGTTGCTAGTCTGCTTGCTTTTTCCAACTAAAAGAGTATTTCTTTGCGCTCACCCACAACTTTCTTAATCTCTCTCTTCACGGATCACTTGCTTTTTTGTCTACTCTGCAAGCCATCGCTTTCTCCTTTCTCTTCTCCACGTCGCGTCCAATCCTACATGTCCTGACAAGGCTACAATCCCGGGTTGGAGCGTTGGGAAAGCTCTAACCTGCTCTCTGCGCCCACCCTATGGTCGCATGGAGAAGAGGGAGGAGGTTCCCTTAGCCTCACCACGAGACAAAAGTACACCTTTTTAAAAGCTCATATTACATTTTAACATTTAGAAAGGAAGTACAGAGATTTGAGAAGGGAATTTTTTTTATCATATTTGGGAAGGGAATTTACCTTGATATTTTGCAAACATGCTTAAATACTTAGATCACGACTTGGGAAGGTTTCCTACTAGAAAAAATCACCATCTCTATATATATTAGATCATGGCCGATTGAGATTAACCATACACAATCGATCCAAAATCTACCTAGTACTACTTTCCCCACTTTTATCTCTTCCAACCCTTTGCTGTCCAGCACCTCTCTCGACGAGATTCATTGACGTACTAGGTGGCCTTACCGACCTAGCACAACCTCATTGTTCTTCTCCATAACGGGTCTTCTTGGGAGGTGTTCGTGAGCTTTTCAGGCGAAGAACGAACGTCTACATCGCACGCCTGACTTGATGGTCGGCCTCGATGTTTGTCTTTGCTGCATGCTAGGATGTGTGTGGCCTCAAGCATACTAGTCCTCGCTGGTATGTGACCCTAATCGGCATCAACAGTACCATGTTGTGTTTACTTTTTAGTGTACGTATTATTTTTAAGTGACCCAACTTACCTTAAGCTGTCTTTTACAGTGGTCATGTAATGGCCGAATAATAATAAAAAGAAGGGCCATGTGATGGCCAATTAAAAATGGCTAGGTGTTGAATATGGCCCCGTGATAGGTCCAGCGTGATGCTTGGCTAATGAAAAGGAGAAGAAAGAAAGGTTCAAAAAAAAAAGGAGAAGAAAGAAGAGACCATGTGTGACCAACATGATGCATGCGTGGTGAGTGGGGGCAATCTTATATTGTGTACATGTGAGGCTCACGCGGAGTAGTTTGCATGCATGATCTAATAATCAAAAGAAGCGAGGCTAATCGTGTTCGTGTTGGAAAATGAGGGAAATGCCAGTGCCGACTCTATCCAGGACTCCAGGTGCTGACTCTATAGATGATTAGGCTGACGTGCTGCCACTACTATAGAAATCATTTTTGCTGGCACGTTGTTTTTTTTTCACAGGCGGTTCACAATTTCATGACGCCAGTACAAAAAATAGGGTGGGCCCAGCAAGAGAACCGCCTGTGTAAAACAATTTACACAGGCGGCTCTCCTATCTCTACCGCCTGTGTAAATACGTGTATTTTTACAGGCTAATGGTATTTACACAGGCGGTTGTCATTGTAAACCGCCTGTAAAAATACACGTATTTACACAGGCGGTAGAGATAGGAGAGCCGCCTGTGTAAATTGTTTTACACAGGCGGTCCTCCTTACCAACCGCCTGTGTTAATGCTGCTATAAATTCCCTTCGTCCACCTCCAGACAAGAACAGTTACTCGCGTGCTGTGTGCACAGTGGCGGACAGAGAAGTGGCGATTCCAAGGGGGGAGGTTTTGAACTTCATTTCTTTGGTGAGAAACTTCCAAAAGGTTAGTTAGTGTCGTTGCCGCCATTTTTTTAGTGATTCTTTGGTTCAATTCTTGTATTGGAGGTGCTCTAAATCTAGGGTTAGGGTTAGGGTTCATAGCTAGGGCAAGGGAGAGAGTTTTAGCTTTTTTTTTGTAAATTCATAGTAAATTGTATCTTGCTCGGATTATAGAAAATAAATACTTTTTAGAATTCTTGTGAGTAGATCTATGTAATAGAATAATGATTAACACTTTATAAAGTCTTGTCAATTGTTATACTTATTTCCTGTAATTATAAACTGTGAATTAATTTAGTTTTTTAATCTACGTACTTAGGGTTTATGAATTAATTTAGTAGTTAATGTTTTGTTAATTAGGGTTAGTTATTATTGTCTATACTTAGGGTTTGTTAAATAGGGTTAGTTATTATTTCATGTACCTTAGGTTTTTCAATAATTTTTGTTAGTAATTGATGGTTTATTATTTAGGGTTAGATATTTCATGTACTTAGGGTTAGTTAATTAATTTAGTTAGTAATTAATGGTTTATTAATTAGGGTTAGTTAGTATTTCATGTACTTAGGGTTTGTTAATTAGGGTTTGTTATTTTTGCTTATACTTAGGGTTTGTTAATCAAGATGCCATCTCCGTTTAATTAATTCTTATAATTATAAAAATGAGTTTAAATAATTATTTAAATTTTTTATTTTGTAAATTCTGTAAGAGGTAGGTTTTCATATCTATTTAATTGATGGAGGATAGAATCTTAGTTATGAGGGGTTATTTTCGTTTTGTTTTTAGAGTGACATACAATATTTTCCTAACTAATTACAGATAAATATGGAGAGGTCATTATGGATGTACAACTTATCAAGATTAGACCCATCTTATGTAGTGGAGGTCCAAAAATTTATTGATGCCATGAAGATACATGCTCAGAGAACAAAGACGAAGCACATATGTTGTCCATGCGCAGACTGTAAAAATATTGTGGTATTTGACAATGTGGAAGCAATCACTTCTCATCTGGTTTGTAGAGGATTTGTGGAGGACTACTTGATTTGGACAAAACATGGTGAGGGTAGTTCTACACCTTATATGCGGACAACTGACAACACTGTAAGTAACATCAATGTGGAGGGTCCAATGCCATATCTCAATGAATGTGATGCTATGCAAGATATCAATGAAACCCATCATGCTATGCCAGATGTCAATCAAACTCATAATTCTACATCCGATGTTAATGAAACTCAGCATGTTAACACTGATGCCATTGAAGATGCAGATTTCTTAGAGGCAATAATGAACCGTTGTGCGGATCCATCAATATTCTTCATGAAGCGAATGGAAGCCTTGAAGAAGGCAGCAGAAGAGCCTTTGTACGACGAGTCGAAAGGTTGTACCAAAGAGTGGTCGACACTACGGGCTGTTCTTCAGTTTTTGACGATTAAGGCTAGATATGGTTGGTCCGATGCTAGTTTCAATGATTTATTGCGTGTACTTGGAGACCTTCTTCCTAAGGAGAACAAAGTGCCTGCTAACACGTACTATGCAAAGAAGCTAGTCAGTCCACTTACGATGGGTGTTGAGAAGATCCACGCATGTAGAAATCATTGTATTCTATATCGGGGTGATCAGTATAAAGACTTAGACAGTTGTCCAAACTGTGGTGCTAGTAGGTACAAGACGAATAAAGATTATCGAGAGGAAGAGAATGCAGCCTCTGTTTCTTCAGGGAGGAAGCGAAAGAAGACGCAAACAAAGACTCAACAAGACAAACGTTCAAAGCCCACTAGCAATATCAAAGTGGACTATTATGCGTTGAGAAGAATTCCTGCATTGGTAATATGGTATCTCCCTGTGGTTGATCGTTTGAGGTGTTTGTTTGCAAACCCTAATGATGCGGAACTTATGACCTGGCATGCTTCTGATGAAAGGAAAGATGATGGAAAGTTACGACATCCAGCCGATGCAAAGCAATGGCAAGAATTCGATAAGAAATATCCAGACTTTGCCGAGGATCCACGAAATGTAAGGTTTGCTCTGAGTACTGATAGAATGAATCCATTTGCCGAGAGGAGCAGCACGCACAGCACATGGCCAGTGATCATGACAATATACAACCTTCCTTCATGGTTGTGTCAAAAAAGAAAATATCTTTTGCTAACCATTCTTATTTCTGGACCTACACAACCTGGAGTTGATATGGATGTATTTCTAGAGCCCTTAATGCAAGAGATGCAAATACTATGGGAAGTGGGTGTGAAAATGGTCGATGCGTTCCGCAAAGAGACATTCACACTGAGAGCAATTATTATTGTCACAATTAATGATTATCCTGCTCTCTTCTCATTATCAGGCCAGTTCAAGGGAAAGGTTGGTTGTGTAGAGTGCATAGATGGAACATGGCACGTGTCTCTTCCTCCATCTAACAAGATAGTGCACATGAGGCATAGGAGGTGGCTACCGGCAGGCCATAAGTACCGCTTACAAAAGATGAATAAGTACTTTGACAATATGGATGAATCAAAATCTACTGCTCCATCAGGTTATAGTAAAGGGCACAGAGTGTATAAGATAGTTGAGAATGTCAAGTTTGTGTTTGGAAAAAAGACCAAAGATGGGAAACCAAGAAAGGTTGTGAAGGCAAATGAGGGGGACACATTCAAGAAGAAGTCTATTTTCTTTAAGTACTTATCGTACTGGAAAGACTTAGACGTACGACATGCGATCGATGGTATGCATGTTCAGAAGAATGTGTTTGACAGCGTAGTTGGAACTTTGCTAGACATAAAGAGCAAGACAAAGGAAGGTCTCAATTCATGTTTGGACATGCAACATTTAAAGATCAAAAAAGAACTTCACCCTGTACTCCTAGAGAATGGGAAGTACCATCTACCGGCAGCAAGCTATAACCTGAACAGAGAGGAGAAACATGCAATGTGTGTGTGGTTGAAGAATTTAAAAGTTTCATCTGGTTTCTGCTCAAACATAAGGAGTCTTGTTTCGATGAAAGACCTTACACTCACCAACTACAACTCACATGATTGTCATGTAATGCTGACCACTTTTCTTCCTATTGCCATCAGGGCTATAAATCCAGTGTTCTTAAAGATGGCAATCACACGGTTGTGCTACTTCTTCAATAAGATATCTGATAAGGTAATTATCGGTGATGAGTTAGAGTCCCTACAGAAATTTGCTGCAGAGACATTGAGCTAGTTGGAGATGTGCTTTCCCCCATCGTTCTTTGATATCATGGTACACCTTATTGTTCATTTGGTGCCTCAAATTGAGGCATTGGGCCCCATGTATTTCCATGAAATGTGGACGTATGAGCGTTTCATGTCAATATTGAATGGCTATATGTCAAATCGTGCTCATCTGGAGGGTTCCATGATAGAGGCATACACTACAGAAGAGGCCATTGAGTCTGGAGGACCATTATGTAATAATCTCCTAAAAGACCAGGTATCAATTGGTTTGCCTCCGTTGCGACATGAGGGAAGGCTTGGTGGACGAGGGAGGATGGGACGGAAATCATTCATCCCACCAGATTACAACATAGTCCTAGAGGTACATTACAGCATACTACAACAACTCATAATAATGGACCCATTCACCAAGCAGCACATGAAAGAGCTTCATGAGGAGAATCCAGGATGCACAAATGATTGGGTACACAAGGAACACAAGCGTCGGTTCACCGCATGGCTAAAGAATTTGGACATGACAGATGAATCAAAAACCATCAAGATTTTAGCATCTGGACCATCAAGCCAGGTCATATCATGGCAGAGCTATGACATTAGTGGCTTCACATTTTCCACCAGTTTTAGGGACACCAAGCGCATGGCACAGAATAGTGGCGTTCGATGTGAGGCTGTAGATGAAACAACTGGTGAAGAAACTACATACTTTGGATTCATTGATGACATATGGGAGGTTGAATATGGTCCACGCCTGCAGATTTCAGTGTTCCGATGTCGATGGGTTCAAGATAAACATGTCACTGTGGATAACTATGGCCAAAGAGTTCTTGATCTAAGTAAAGTAGGTTACAAAGATGATCCGTGGATCCTTGCTAACCGTGCTGCACAGGTGTTCTATGTGGAACAAATTCTATCTACGAATGAAAAGAAAAGTACCCAAAAGCCAAAGCACGTAGCAATCCCTGGAAAGCAACAAATTGTAGGAGTTGATGGTGTAATGGATTTAGAGGATGTTAACCAGTTCAGCGAGATGTCTCTTTTTACAAAGTTTGAAGAAAAGATAAAAAATGTGGAGAAAAGTATCCCGCAAACCTCTTTGCCCTGGGTGCGCCATGATGGACAAGGAAGGACTGTAGCACGCTAGATTGTTTATCATGTAACTAATGTATCACTTATCATTTGTACCTAATGCTACTCTTTCTTATTAAGCAAGATGTTTACATTTCCCCTTGTTGTATACCTTTGGACTATGATATTATTTTCTAACTTAATTAAACAAATCTTAATTAAAACCTCTTTCCCCTTCTTGTATACCTTTGGATTCTATATTATTTACTAACCCTAGGTACATGAAATATTAACTAACCCTAATTAACAAACCTTTAATTAAAAATCTTTTCACAGGCGGGCGTCATTGACCGCCGCCTGTACTAATATATTAGTACAGGCGGCGGTCAATGACGCCCGCCTGTGAAAAGATTTTTACAGGCGGTGGTCAATATGGCCCGCCTGTACTAATGTGCTCCAATATAAGTTCCCGCGCGTGGCCCGCAAAAATTTCTAAGTCCCAGAGGCGCGAGTTCAGAAATTGGACGCCGTCAGGCTGTCGAAATCCGCCGCCGCTCCTCCACCGCTCGCCGGACCGCCACCGTCGTGAGCTGCCGCCGCCACGCCGCCGAGGGACCTCCACTCCGCCGGCACACCTCCACGCCACCGCCGAGGGAGCTCCGCTCCGCCGCAGCGAGCTGCCGCCGCCAGCAGCTGCCGCACCGCGTCGGGAATCCGCCTACGCGCCGCCGCCACGACCTCGCTGGAACGCCAAGAGGTAGGCCGTGCACACCTGCCACCGCCGAGCTCCGCTCCGAGGCGGCTCCGATCGGTGCGGCGGCGGCTGCCATGTGCGCCGCCGCGCGCGCGCCCCTCCGAGCGCCGACGGCGTTGCCTGCTGGGCCTGGCAGGCCGCCTTGCCTTTTTTTTAATTAATTAGTAATGTTTTATTAGTGTTTGTTAGGTAATTTTGTTAGTAATTAGCTAATTTTTTTTGTTAGGGCTTACTATGTTTTTTGTTAGGGTTTTTTCCATAATTTAGCTATGTTTTTTCCATGTTAATACTTATATTTCATGCATAATTAGGGTTTGTGAAATAATAATTAGTTTGTTAAATAGGGTTTCCTATTTAATATTCATTATTTAGGGTTTGCAAATTAGTGTTAGTTAATTAGGTTTGTTAATAATAGGTTCGCTAATTGATTAGGCTATGTAATCCATGTTAATACTTGTATTCCATGTTTATACTTATATTCCGTGGTTATACTTATATTTCATGCAGATGAGTACTCCATCAAATGCTGAGCAGGCCGATGCCCAGATAGGTACATGGGGATCTGACTCCTCTGGATCCGAACCTTATAGGAGCCCGAGCGTATCACCACATGAATCTCCTAGAGCTAAGAAGGCCCGTCTTGAGTTGGAACGTGACCCTAATTACAAGCCTGAAGATGAGCCAAATGATGATGAGGTATATATGCTCGTAGATTGTCTATACGAGAGAATAATGCATGTGTATGTATGTACCTAACAATTGAATTGACTGGAGGTGTTCTCTCAAGTTGTTGCCGAAATGGAGGTAGAGTCATAAGATGTTCATAAGGACACGGCGCCTCAAACGACCGGGACATCCTCCGAGCAAAGAAGTACAAAGAAAAAGAGTGATCGGGCACGAGGAGATAGAGGAAGGAATAGATTTCTAGAAGAAGTTTATAGGATTACAGAGATTAGCCCGAGCGGAGAGCCCTTAGCACCTCTAGAGGCACTACCCAAATTTAGGGCCACCATTGGATGGTTAGTAAAGGAAGAATTTGATATCACCTGGAGTGATTGGAGTATGGTGCCTGAAGGAAAGAGGAAGAATTGTTGGACTCGATTGTGCACTAAGTTTATTTTCCCAGAGGGAACAGAAGGTTTGGTCAAGGGTCATGTCATGAAGCAGTTAGCAATATCATTCCGGGGCTATAGGCACGATATGAATAAAAAGTGGCTGCAGAAGGGGCAGGACCCAACGAAGCGGTACCCTATCACAGCAGAACAGTGGGCACATTTTAGTGTCATAAAAAACTCCGACGACTCCAAGGCTAAGAGCCAAGCCACCTCAAGACTTGCGAAGAAGAACAAGTACCACCACCACCTCGGCACTGGCGGTTACAAGACCAAGATTCCTAAATGAAGGGCAGAAGACGAAGCAAAGAGGAGAGAGGGCAAGTTGGCATTGACAGATATAGTGCCAGAACGAAGTGCGAATTGGCTTCGCGCTCGGAAGGCAAACACTGAGAGCGATGAGATCTCCTGTCCCGATGAGATCAAGCCAGTTGCCGAGAAGGTTTTGGAAGCAACAAACCTAGAAAAGACAGGTGCCTTCAAGTCACAGAGGGAGAGGGACAGCCTTTCCCATGCTCTAGGTAACAAAATTATATTTTCCATTTTGTTCGAGTAAAATAGAAATCGACACTGACATTAAATATCATGTTGTAGGTAACCCCGAGCATCCAGGTCGTGTACGGGGCGTCTCATCCAGAACCACCTGGAAAGAAGGGTTTGGTGAAGAGTGGAAAGGCATGTATAAGAAAAGAGAACGACATAAGGAGCACATGAAGGATTTTTTTGAGCAGCAGGCTGCCAAAAAATTTAGGGATTTGATGGAAGACTTCGTTAAAAACCCTGATCCTGAAGTGATGAAGCGGTTGGCGGGAGCAGTGTCTGCTCAACAGATGTCATCACAAGCTCCTTCATATATGCAGCATGTCCCAGCTCAACCCTTGGGTAGCCAGGAGATGGCCACACAATCTATGCCCTTTCCAAGCAGTATAGCGTCAACATCAAATCAGGACCATTATCCAGTTGACGATATTGATAAACCTTGGCCTTGCTCATTGTTAATTGGATATGGCCTTAGGAATCAGCATACAAAGCAAGTGGCCATAGGCAATGCCATCCCTGGACGTAGGTTCCATGGTGTCGAGATGCAAGATGCATACTGTAGGGTGGAAGTGTTGACGGTCGAGAGTGGATATGAAGACGACTTCATCGACATCCCGACCTCTGAGGGTATAGAGAAGCTTGGACAAGCAATCAAGAACTTCATACAATGGCCGAGATGGTACGTAAGGTTGATTGATCCACCAACGGCACCCTCTCCACCAGTGCATCAAGCATCCCAAGAGGCCGAAACAAGTCAACAGCTAGCATCGCCAATGCATGCCCCAGCATCCCCGTATATTTATGAGCCACCGTCGTCATCCCCAATACATGATATGTCATTCTCGTTGGATGAGCTCGAGGGGCCAGCCAAGAACATGCCTGAGCAGCAGACTCCGCCAGCCAAGAAGGACACAACACCAGAGAAGGAGGTAGAGCAAACTCCCCCGCCACCACCAAAGCAGAATGAAGATGAGCAAACTCCCCCGCCACCACCAAAGCATAAGGAAGCAGAGCAAACTCCCCCACAAGCACCGGCCTCCAAGAAGGCAAAGAAATTTCCAATTCCAAAATTGGTTTCTCCCTATGAGCCAAAAAAGGGGAAAGCAGCAGGCACAGTTCTATTTCTGAAAGGGCTTGGAAAGCAGCGGATGGCACGAGTCGTTGAGCTCGAACCGTCACAGAATAAGGAAGCCACCGGCCAAGCAACTGAAGCCGTGCCACCAACAAAGGAAGCCCCAAGTGGCGATGTACATGTCGAACTGCCATCAAATACACCATTGACCCTTAAGGATATAAGAAAGCCAACGGTTGATGATTATGTCAATGTCCCCAGTAACTATGTGCCCGGAAGGCCTATGCTGCAATGGACGGTGCTTGAAAAGGGTCCATGGACGATAAAAAGGTTTCATGACTGGTACATGAGAGCAGTGAATGCTGGCCTGCATGCAGTTAGTGTTGACATACCAGCAGACGTGTTTGCTACTGGCAAGGATAAAAGCAGGGCATTTGTTACCTTCGAGGACATGCACCTGCTGTTGAACTATAGGAAACTTGACGTCCAACTCATTACAATCTGGTGCCTGTAAGTATCACTCATGCACACACATTGTTATTATTAAATTTGGAATGTGATAAACTCTAATATGTGGATGTTGTATGTAGTTTGCAAGACCACGAGCAAAGATCGTTAACTACAGGATCGATGGTCGGTTACCTGAGTCCAATCAGGTTACAAGAAAATATGCACAAATTTGTACTTACAAATGAAGATAGAGCAAAGATAGAGAAGGACAAAACACCAGAACAAGTTGCAGAAGCTGTAAAGGAATTGCAATGAAAATACGAGGACAAATATGCCCTCTATCTCGGTAGAGCAATGCTGAGATATAAGTACAGGGATTTTATATTGGCACCCTACAACTTTGGGTAAGCGTGACCTCGTATACGTACTTCAAATTATCGTGTTAACCCTAAGTACATGTGTCGCTCACTCGTTTATTCATGCAGTGACCATTGGATTGTTTTTTATATTTATCCATTCGAAGGGAAGGTGCTTGTCCTAGACTCCTTACATTATCCTCCTCAGTCGTATCAAACATTCCTGATTCATTTAGAAAGGTGAGCCAACATGCAACCACATCCGTACTTATATGAATTAGAGTTTCTAAATAACTATAGTGTTTTATATTCGATATTTGTGCCCCGTCCGAATAGAAAAAAAGGGCCCACGTCAGGGGCGTTGCCCGTATAGGAGCTCTTGTTGCCACAGCTCCGGTTTGTCTAGATCTCCACAGGGAAGTTTTTCAGCTGCTCAAGAAAGAAGAGAACTAGCAACTTCAGTTGAGCAGAGAGAAAAGAGAGGAACCTAGTTTTGGGATGTTGTTGAAATCCTTACATGAATATTTTGTATGCACCTTTGAGCACATACAAAGCACTGTATTGGTAATCTCATTTCTCTGCTCTCTTATCTTACATGCTCATTCTTGATTTCAGTGGTGCTTAGAAGGACCTTTCACTATAGGAGAGGAGTTAGACACAGTGACCCCCTTTCGCTATTTCTTTTTGTTCTTGCAGCAGACTTCCTCCAGTCCCTGATCAACAAAGGAAAAGATACTGGACTATTGAACTCGCCAATCTTTTTGCAAGCCACATCTGACTTCCCTATCATCCAATATGCTGATGAGACTTTAATCAACATAGAAGGAGATGCTAGGCAACTTTTCTTTTTGGAATCAGTGTTAAACATATTTTTGGAGTCCGGTGGCTTACAGGTAAACTTCATAAAGTCAATGATGGTCCCAATAAACATTTTTGAGAAGAAGCTAGAGCTTCTCGCAAGGACTTTTGGCTGTGAAAAGGGTTCTATGCCATTCGCTTATTACTTGGGGCTGCCACTTGGAATTACATTTGAATGTGAAAGAATATTGGCAAGTGTGTCCACCTTTTTGTCTTAAGCGGGAATATTAGAACTAACAAATGTAGTTTCTTCATCACTCCCAATCTTCTACATGAGTACCTTCAACCTACTGGCATCTGTCATCAAACAAATAGACAAATATATAAAGCACTACCTATGGAGGAGATCGGACATAAATGTAAAAAAAAGCTACCAAAGGCAGCTCTATGTCAACGTTTCAAATTTTAGAAATGGAAAAAGCTACTTGTTCTAGTAAGATAACTGGTGTCAAGTCCTGAAGATTAGTTAGTCATATCTTCATTCTTTTGAAAAAAAACAGGCTTATCTCTCAAGAACAATTCACCCAATTGTTTCACTTGTCTCTCTCAGAGACTGCCTTCAATCAATTGTAGGCTATCCTTCAAATCTTGGATGAAACACAGCTGGTCGAAGCATCAAGTTTAATGTTGCTTCAACCTTCAATTATTCAGCCTGTTTGAGTCAGCCAACAGTGTTTTTTCTCACATAGCAAACCAGCACCAGCCGGGCTTATCAGCCCAGAAACCAACCAGCGAACAGGCCGATTGTATCGGAGTAGCCCACCATAGTTACATCACATCACAGGACTGATGTGATGTAAAATTATTGAAGCAGCTGGAAGTGGTGGATGTTAGTTGATCTCCACCAATAGGCCCAACGGCCTATTGGGCCCTTGTCTCTGAGCTCTGATCAGGGGCGCTCAACCCTAATATGGTTGGTGGGCCCCTGTCGTATAGCACTATAAAAGATAGGTGGGGATCATGGCTCGGACTACGAGGTTGAACGGAGCTGCCGTGATCCACCTACAGAGAAAACCTAACCCGATCTAAAGAAGAGAGCTGCCAGCGACGGGAAGCCCCACCGACTCCGCTGTCGCCACTACATCGCCACCACGACGCCTACAATGCCATGGTATCGGCGTCCACGCTGCTGCGACGCAACTGCGCAAGGGCGAGTAGAGGAACCCTAAGTAAGATGCTTACCCCGATCTATGGTTTAGAGGCACTGTTGTGTATAACAATAGTATCAGAGCCAAGGTTACTAGTGTGTACATCTAGTATGGGGTAAAGCATTGAAAGAAATCACAAGGGGTTCGATCCGTTTCGGATTGAAACCCTAACCCTAGCCGGGTAAAAGTAAATTGAAAAGAGACCGGGGTTGGTGGATGTCACTAAACTCCCGGTCACTACCGCCACCGCGAGAGGAAAGGTGCCGTCCTCGCTGGTGCACGGTAAGAAAAGAACTGACCCAGTTTAGATCTGAGGAAAGGAGTAAGAAGAAGAAGAACTCGGCTTCAAGAAGAACCCAAATCCAAGCTCAAACCCATGAAGAACTCGCTGGGAAAGAAGAATAGTGACTCTAGTGAGTCAAACCCTAACCCGCGCAAACAGCTCGAGGAAGAAGAACAGTATGCAACCCTAATCCCCAATCGGCAAAGAACCAAGAAGAAACAGACTAGAAAAGAAAAGAATCGAATTAGATCCCTTCGGATCTAAGAAGAATAGAGGGTTCAGTGTAACCCTAACCCTAATTGGGTGAAAGAAAGAAGACATGGAGGGCTCGGCACGCGATGCCGAACCCTAAAATCCATAGAGTCCCTCCGGGGAAGAAGAACAGTGCCCATCCTAAAACCCTAACCCTAATTTTGACCCCATCCCCAAATCGGGTTAATCCCAAAGAAAGAAGGGGAAAGGGAGAAGAGGAAGAGCCATTTTGGCTTACCTCGCCGCTGAGCAGTGCTACTGCCTCATCGACGCGCGAGGAGAAGAAAGGGCCGAGTCGGGGAGCTGCTCGTCGGGCTCGGCCAAGGGGACGCCGCGGCCAGGTCGCTCGACGGCGGCGCGCTCACCCGCTGGGGAGCGCGCACGCCGACGAGGGGGCCGGCGACGGTGCCATGGCTGCCCGCTCCACTGCTTCGCTCGCTCACTGCGCTCGCTGCGTCTGAGAGAGTGAGAGAGAGAAGGAGAGGCGCGAATGAGGGTTAGGGTTCGGGAGGAGGCCGCGTCGGCGGTTTTGTTCACCCGATCTCGCCGCTCGGCCATCCGATTGAATCCAACGGCGACGGATGCACGGGCCGCATCGCGCCCCAGGCGAGCAAGCGTGCCATGGCGCTTTGCCGGCCCAGGCCCACGTTGCGGCCTGGGTGACAGCTCGCGCGCGTGGAGGCAATGGGCTGAGCCAGCCTTTTGCCGGTTTTGGGCTGAGAGAGGCAGAATGAGCCCGCATTTTTCTTTTTTCTTTTTCCTAGAAAATTGAAAAATGCAAATTGGCTCAAAAGAAAAATAGAAAAAAGGTATTTTTCCTATGGGTAAAATTCAATAAATTGAGTATACGTTTTTCCGCTGCTAAAGAAATTGTTTATTCTCCGGTTATTTTGAACCAACGTGATATTTAATTGGAGAAAAAGAGAGTTTTTCCGCTGCTAAAGACATTGTTTATTCTCCAGTTATTTTGAACCAACATGATATTTAATTGGAAAAAAGAGACTTTGATATGATTATGATGTTGTTATTTTCTGACCAACGTTGTTAATAACAATATCATAATTTTAATGATTTTATGCATTAATTCTATTTCTGCCCAACGGTGATGTAGAGTTAGTGTATAAGAACAGTTGTATGTTTTAATTTCGACCAACGTTGGAATCAAGGCATACAATTGTTGTTATTTTTTATGTTAAGAAAAAGATTGACCTGGCCTTCATCTTGGCTGAGGTGGACTGGGTAGTCACCTCACCATGTTCCACTGAGCCTGTGGCACCTGTGAGGGAGACAAACAAGGCTGATGTCGCTTGGGCAACTAAAGAGAGGGATTTTAAATCCCAAAAGATGTCTTATGACCTTGAGCATAGGAAGTGGGTCACTGCCAACAAGAAATGTTTGGCTGTGATAAAGAACACGATTAAGCCTGCAATTGTGGGCTCAATCCCAGAGTGTGACACGGTCATCGAGTACCTTGATAGAATAAAGAGTCAGTTCACTAGCTCTTCAAAGACATATGCTACCCAGCTGATAAAGCAGCTGGTGACAAAGAGTTACTCTGGAAATGGTGGCATAAGAGGGCTCACGATGCATCGTCGAAATTATGGCACTGTCGTTTAGGCCATATTTCAAGAGGGAGAATAGAAAGACTAGTTAAGAATAATATTCTTCCTCCATTAGAGCTCTCAGATTTAGAACAATGCAGAGAATGCATAAAAGAAAAGTATGTAAAGAAAATTAAGAAATATGTCAAACGAAGCGCATAAATTTTACAGATTATTCACACAGACATCTGTGGTTAGTTTTCTGTAAAGAGTGTGGATGGTAATGATTCATTCATAACATTCATAGATGATTACTCCTGTTATGTCTACATTTATCCAATCAAAGAAAGAACAGAAGCATTGGATAAATGTAGATATTTAAGGCAAAAGTTGAAAACCAACGCAATTTAAAGATTAAGATAGTCAGGTCTGACCATGGGGGAGTACTACGGTCGGCATATCCCATATGGCCAAGTTCTTGGACCTTTATGCAAGGTTCTTACGGGAGAATGGCATAGTAGCCCCAGTATTCTATACCGGGAGAACCTCAACAGAATGGAGTAGCTAAAAGACGCAATCGTACCCTGATGGACATGGTCCGCAGTATGATAAGTTACTCCACCTTACCATTGAGCCTGTGGATGGAGGTGTTAAAACCACCATTCATATTCTCAATAGAGTACCAAGTAAGTCGGTGCCCAAAACACCGTATGAGTTATGGACAGGAAGAGTACCCTCACTAAACCACTTACGTGTGGGGGGGAGCCCTGCTGAGGCTAAAGTATTTAACCCAAACATTGGGAAGCTAGATCCCAAAATAGTAAGTTGCCATTTCATTGGCTACCTAGAAAAGTCAAAAGGTTTTTGTTTCTACTATCTAGAGAGACATATAAAGTTTGTGAAAACGAGACACGCTATCTTCCTAGAGGATGAATTGATGAGGGGGAGCATGGTAGCTCGAGAAATTGACCTTGAAGAGAAGCGGGTGTATGCGCCCACTTCAATTATTCATGAGCCAATTTTCTCACTACCTGCTGTCGCTGCACCGACAATGCAAGATACTGTGGTGTCAGCACCTGTTGTTATTCTGCATGTGGCAACAATGAATGACCATGAGGAACCTGTTCTTCAGGATCGTATAGAACCTATTGCCACATATGAGGGGGAGCAACAACAGTCTCAAACAGAAGATGTGCCAAATATGGAGGTCCCTAGAAGGTCTCAAAGAGTTAAAAAATCAGTTATTTCTGCTGACTATGAAGTATACAATACTAAGGAATTTCAAATGGAGGATGATCCCACCTCATTTGAATAAGCCATGAAAAGTGATCATTCATCAAAGTGGCTTGAGGCCATGGAAGATGAAATGAAATCTATGAATGCCATTAAAGTTTGGGACTTGAAGATAATTCCTAAATGAGCCAAAACAGTAGGCTGTAAATGGGTCTACAAAACAAAACTTGACTCCTAAGGGAATATAGAGATATATAAAGCGCAACTTGTGGCAAAAGGCTTTACACAAAGAGAAGGGATTGATTACAATGAGACCTTTTCTCCAGTCTCATGCAAGAATTCCTTAAGAATCATAATGGCATTAGTGGCACATTACGATTTAGAATTACATCAGATGGATGTAAAGACGACATTTCTCAACGAAGACTTGGAGGAAAATAGTTACATGGCACAACCGAAGTGTTTTGTCATGGAGGAAAAGAACAAATTGGATGCCGCCTAAAGAAATCTATTTATGGATTAAAACAAGCTTCAGGACAGTGGTACTTGAAGTTTGATCAGACAATAAGGAATTTTGGGTTTTAAAGAGAATGTAGAGGACATTGTGTCTATGCAAAGTTTAAGAATGGAAGTTTATCTTCCTTGTCCTGTATGTGGATGATATCTTACTTGCTAGTAGTGATGTAAATCTACTACTGGAGACAAAGAAGTTTTTGTCCTCAAAATTTGATATAAAAGATCTTGGTGAAGCTTCGTCGTTCTAGGGATCAAGATTCACCAAGATAGAAGTAAAGGGGGTATAAGGACTGTCACAAAAGGCATACATAGAAAAGATCTTAAAGAAATTATGTTATGCAAAAATGTAGTCCCTCACCTACTCCTATAGTCAAGGGCGACAGATATGGGGATTTTAAATGCCCTATTGAACCACCAGTTGACGATATTGATAAACCTTGGCCTTGCTCATTGTTAATTGGATATGGCCTTAGGAATCAGCATACAAAGCAAGTGGCCACAGGCAATGCCATCCCTGGACGTAGGTTCCATGGTGTCGAGATGCAAGATGCATACTGTAGGGTGGAAGTGTTGACGGTCGAGAGTGGATATGAAGACGACTTCATCGACATCCCGACCTCTGAGGGTATAGAGAAGCTTGGACAAGCAATCAAGAACTTCATACAATGGCCGAGATGGTACGTAAGGTTGATTGATCCACCAACGGCACCCCTCTCCACCAGTGCATCAAGCATCCCAAGAGGCCGAAACAAGTCAACAGCTAGCATCGCCAATGCATGCCCCAGCATCCCCCGTATATTTATGAGCCACCGTCGTCATCCCCAATACATGATATGTCATTCTCGTTGGATGAGCTCGAGGGGCCAGCCAAGAACATGCCTGAGCAGGCAGACTCCGCCAGCCAAGAAGGACACAACACCAGAGAAGGAGGTAGAGCAAACTCCCCCCGCCACCACCAAAGCAGAATGAAGATGAGCAAACTACTCCCCCGCCACCACCAAAGCATAAGGAAGCAGAGCAACTCCCCCACAAGCACCGGCCTCCAAGAAGGCAAAGAAATTTCCAATTCCAAATTGGTTTCATCCCTATGAGCCAAAAAAAGGGGAAAGCAGCAGGCACAGTTCTATTTCTGAAAGGGCTTGGAAAGCAGCGGATGGCACGAGTCGTTGAGCTCGAACCGTCACAGAATAAGGAAGCCACCGGCCAAGCAACTGAAGCCGTGCCACCAACAAAGGAAGCCCCAAGTGGCGATGTACATGTCGAACTGCCATCAAATACAACCATTGACCCTTAAGGATATAAGAAAGCCAACGGTTGATGATTATGTCAATGTCCCCAGTAACTATGTGCCCGGAAGGCCTATGCTGCAATGGACGGTGCTTGAAAAGGGTCCATGGACGATTAAAAGGTTTCATGACTGGTACATGAGAGCAGTGAATGCTGGCCTGCATGCAGTTAGTGTTGACATACCAGCAGACGTGTTTGCTACTGGCAAGGATAAAAGCAGGGCATTTGTTACCTTCGAGGACATGCACCTGCTGTTGAACTATAGGAAACTTGACGTCCAACTCATTACAATCTGGTGCCTGTAAGTATCACTCATGCACACACATTGTTATTATTAAATTGGAATGTGATAAACTCTAATATGTGGATGTTGTATGTAGTTTGCAAGACCACGAGCAAAGATCGTTAACTACAGGATCGATGGTCGGTTACCTGAGTCCAATCAGGTTACAAGAAAATATGCACAAATTTGTACTTACAAATGAAGATAGAGCAAAGATAGAGAAGGACAAAACACCAGAACAAGTTGCAGAAGCTGTAAAGGAATTGCAATGAAAATACGAGGACAAATATGCCCTCTATCTCGGTAGAGCAATGCTGAGATATAAGTACAGGGATTTTATATTGGCACCCTACAACTTTGGGTAAGCGTGACCTCGTATACGTACTTCAAATTATCGTGTTAACCCTAAGTACATGTGTCGCTCACCTCGTTTATTCATGCAGTGACCATTGGATTGTTTTTTATATTTATCCATTCGAAGGGAAGGTGCTTGTCCTAGACTCCTTACATTATCCTCCTCAGTCGTATCAAACATTCCTGATTCATTTAGAAAGGTGAGCCAACATGCAACCACATCCGTACTTATATGAATTAGAGTTTCTAAATAACTATAGTGTTTTATATTCGATATTTGTGCCCCGTCCGAATAGAAAAAAAAAGGGCCCACGTCAGGGGCGTTGCCCGTATAGGAGCTCTTGTTGCCACAGCTCCAGTTTGTCTAGATCTCCACAGGGAAGTTTTTCAGCTGCTCAAGAAAGAAGAGAACTAGCAACTTCAGTTGAGCAGAGAGAAAAGAGAGGAACCTAGTTTTGGGATGTTGTTGAAATCCTTACATGAATATTTTGTATGCACCTTTGAGCACATACAAGCACTGTATTGGTAATCTCATTTCTCTGCTCTCTTATCTTACATGCTCATTCTTGATTTCAGTGGTGCTTAGAAGGACCTTTCACTATAGGAGAGGAGTTAGACACAGTGACCCCCTTTCGCTATTACTTTTTGTTCTTGCAGCAGACTTCCTCCAATCCCTAATCAACAAAGGAAAAGATACTGGACTATTGAACTCGCCAATCTTTTTGCAAGCCACATCTGACTTCCCTATCATCCAATATGCTGATGAGACTTTAATCAACATAGAAGGAGATGCTAGGCAACTTTTCTTTTTGGAATCAGTGTTAAACATATTTTTGGAGTCCGGTGGCTTACAGGTAAACTTCATAAAGTCAATGATGGTCCCAATAAACATTTTTGAGAAGAAGCTAGAGCTTCTCGCAAGGACTTTTGGCTGTGAAAAGGGTTCTATGTCATTCGCTTATTACTTGGGGCTGCCACTTGGAATTACATTTGAATGTGAAAGAATATTGGCAAGTGTGTCCACCTTTTTGTCTTAAGCGGGAATATTAGAACTAACAAATGTAGTTTCTTCATCACTCCCAATCTTCTACATGAGTACCTTCAACCTACTGGCATCTGTCATCAAACAAATAGACAAATATATAAAGCACTACCTATGGAGGAGATCGGACATAAATGTAAAAAAAAGCTACCAAAGGCAGCTCTATGTCAACGTTTCAAATTTTAGAAATGGAAAAAGCTACTTGTTCTAGTAAGATAACTGGTGTCAAGTCCTGAAGATTAGTTAGTCATATCTTCATTCTTTTGAAAAAAAACAGGCTTATCTCTCAAGAACAATTCACCCAATTGTTTCACTTGTCTCTCTCAGAGACTGCCTTCAATCAATTGTAGGCTATCCTTCAAATCTTGGATGAAACACAGCTGGTCGAAGCATCAAGTTTAATGTTGCTTCAACCTTCAATTATTCAGCCTGTTTGAGTCAGCCAACAGTGTTTTTTCTCTCATAGCAAACCAGCACCAGCCGGGCTTATCAGCCCAGAAACCAACCAGCGAATAGGCCGATTGTATCGGAGTAGCCCACCATAGTTACATCACATCACAGGACTGATGTGATGTAAAATTATTGAAGCAGCTGGAAGTGGTGGATGTTAGTTGATCTCCACCAATAGGCCCAACGGCCTATTGGGTCCTTGTCTCTGAGCTCTGATCAGGGGCGCCCAACCCTAATATGGTTGGTAGGCCCCTGTCGCATAGCACTATAAAAGATAGGTGGGGATCACGGCTCGGACTACGAGGTTGAACGGAGCCGCCGTGATCCACCTACAGAGAAAACCTAACCCGATCTAAAGAAGAGAGCTGCCAGCGACGGGAAGCCCCACCGACTCCGCTGTCGCCACTGCATCGCCACCACGACGCCTACAACGCCACGGTATCGGCGTCCACGCTGCTGCGGCGCATCCGTGCAAGGGCGAGTAGAGGAACCCTAAGTAAGATGCTTACCCCGATCTATGGTTTAGAGGCACTGTTGTGTATAACAATAGTATCAGAGCCAAGGTTACCGGTGTGTACATCTAGTATGGGGTAAAGCATTGAAAGAAATCAAAGAAATCACAAGGGGTTCGATCCGTTTCGGATTGAAACCCTAACCCTAGCCGGGTAAAAGTAAATTGAAAAGAGACCAGGGGTGGTGGATGTCACTGAACTCCCGGTCACCACCGCCACCGTGCGAGGAAAGGTGCCGCACCGCCGTCCTCGCCGGTGCACGGTAAGAAAAGAACTGACCCAGTTCAGATCTGAGGAAAGGAGTAAGAAGAAGAAGAACTCGGCTTCAAGAAGAACCCAAATCCAAGCTCAAACCCACGAAGAACTCGCTGGGAAAGAAGAATAGTGACTCTAGTGAGTCGAACCCTAACCCGCGCAAACAGCTCGGGAAAGAAGAACAGTATGCAACCCTAATCCCCAATCGGCAAAGAACCAAGAAGAAACAGACTAGAAAAGAAAAGAATCGAATTAGATCCCTTCGGATCTAAGAAGAACAGAGGGTTCGGTGTAACCCTAACCCTAATTGGGTGAAAGAAAGAAGACATGGAGGGCTCGGCACGCGATGCCGAACCCTAAAATCCATAGAGTCCCTTCGAGGAAGAAGAACAGTGCCCATCCTGAAACCCTAACCCTAATTTTGACCCCATCCCCAAATCGGGTTAATCCTAGAAGAAAGAAGGGGAAAGGGAGAAGAGGAAGAGCCATTTTGGCTTACCTCGCCGCTGAGCAGTGCTGCTGCCTCATCGACGCGCGAGGAGAAGAAAGGGCCGAGCCGGGGAGCTGCTCGTCGGGCTCGGCCAAGGGTACTCCGTGGCCAGGCCGCTCAACAGCGGCGCGCTCACCCGCTGGGGAGCGCGCACGCCGACGAGGGGGCCGGCGACGGCGCCATGGCTGCCCGCTCCACTGCTTCGCTCGCTCGCTGCGCTCGCTGCGTCTGAGAGAGTGAGAGAGAGAAGGAGAGGCGCGAATGAGGGTTAGGGTTCGGGAGGAGGCCGCGTCGGCGGTTTTGTTCACCCGATCTCGCCGCTCGGCCGTCCGATTGAATCCAACGACGACGGATGCACGGGCCGCATCGCGCCCTAGGCGGGCAAGCGTGCCGCGGCGCTTTGCCGGCCCAGGCCCACGTTGCGGCCTGGGTGACAGCTCGCGCGCGCAGAGGCAATGGGCCGAGCCGGCCTTTTGCCGGTTTTGGGCCGAGAGAGGCAGAATGAGCCCACATTTTTCTTTTTTCTTTTTCCTAGAAAATTAAAAAATGCAAATTGGCTCAAAAGAAAATTAGAAAAAAGGTATTTTTCCTATGGGTAAAATTCAATAAATTGAGTATACGTTTTTCCGCTGCTAAAGAAATTGTTTATTCTCCAGTTATTTTGAACCAACGTGATATTTAATTGGAGAAAAAGAGAGTTTTTCCGCTGCTAAAGACATTGTTTATTCTCCAGTTATTTTGAACCAACGTGATATTTAATTGGAAAAAAGAGACTTTGATATGATTATGATGTTGTTATTTTCTGACCAACGTTGTTAATAACAATATCATAATTTTAATGATTTTATGCATTAATTCTATTTCTGCCCAACGGTGATGTAGAGTTAGTGTATAAGAACAGTTGTATGTTTTAATTTCGACCAATGTTGGAATCAAGGCATACAATTATTGTTATTTTTTATGTTAAGAAAAAGATTAACCTGGCCTTCATCTTGGCTGAGGTGGACTGGGTAGTCACCTCACCATGTTCCACTGAGCCTGTGGCACCTGTGAGGGAGACAAACAAGGCTGATGTCGCTTGGGCAACTAAAGAGAGGGATTTTGAATCCCAAAAGATGTCTTATGACCTTGAGCATAGGAAGTGGGTCACTACCAACAAGAAATGTTTGGCTGTGATAAAGAACACGATTAAGCCTGCAATTGTGGGCTCAATCCCAGAGTGTGACACGGTTATTGAGTACCTTGATAGAATAAAGAGTCAGTTCACTAGCTCTTCAAAGACATATGCTACCCAGCTGATAAAGCAGCTGGTGACATAGAGTTACTCCTGGAAATGGTGGCATAAGAGGGCTCACGATGCATCGTCGAAATTATGGCACTGTCGTTTAGGCCATATTTCGAGAGGGAGAATAGAAAGGACTAGTTAAGAATAATATTCTTCCTCCATTAGAGCTCTCAGATTTAGAACAATGAAGAGAATGCATAAAAGAAAAGTATGTAAAGAAAATTAAGAAAGATGTCAAACGAAGCGTAGAAATTTTACAGATTATTCACACAGACATCTGTGGTCAGTTTTCTATAAAGAGTGTGGATGATAATGATTCGTTCATAACATTCATAGATGATTACTCCATTATGTCTACATTTATCCAATCAAAGAAAGAACAGAAGCATTGGATAAATGTAGATATTTAAGGCAAAAGTTGAAAACCAACGCAATTTAAAGATTAAGATAGTCAGGTCTGACCGTGGGGGAGTACTACGGTCGGCATATCCCATATGGCCAAGTTCCTGGACCTTTATGCAAGGTTCTTACGGGAGAATGGCATAGTAGCCCAGTATTCTATACCGGGTGAACCTCAATAGAATGGAGTAGCTAAAAGATGCAATCGTACCCTAATGGACATGGTCCGCAGTATGATAAGTTACTCCACCTTACCATTGAGCCTGTGGATGGAGGCGTTAAAAACAACCATTCATATTCTCAATAGAGTACCAAGTAAGTCGGTGCCCAAAACACCGTATGAGTTGTGGACAGGAAGAGTACCCTCACTAAACCAATTACGTGTGTGGGGGAGCCCTGCTGAGGCTAAAGTATTTAACCCAAACATTGGGAAGCTAGATCCCAAAACAGTAAGTTGCCATTTCATTGGCTACCTAGAAAAGTCAAAAGGTTTTCGTTTCTACTGTCTAGAGAGACATACAAAGTTTGTGGAAACGAGACACGCTATCTTCCTAGAGGATGAATTGATGAGGGGGAGCATGGTAGCTCGAGAAATTGACCTTGAAGAGAAGCGGGTGTATGCGCCCACTTCAATTATTCATGAGCCAATTTTCTCACTACCTGCTGTCGCTGCACCGACAATGCAAGATACTGTGGTGTCAGCACCTATTGTTATTCTGCATGTGGCAACAATGAATGACCATGAGGAACCTGTTCTTCAGGATCGTATAGAACCTATTGCCACACATGAGGGGGAGCAACAACAGCCTCAAACAGAAGATGTGCCAAATATGGAGGTCCCTAGAAGGTCTCAAAGAGTTAGAAAATCAGTTATTTCTACTGACTATGAAGTATACAACACTAAGGAATTTCAAATGGAGGATGATCCCACCTCATTTGAATAAGCCATGAAAAGTGATCATTCATCAAAGTGGCTTGAGGCCATGGAAGATGAAATGAAATCTATGAATGCCATTAAAGTTTGGGACTTGAAGATAATTCCTAAATGAGCCAAAACAGTAGGCTGTAAATGGGTCTACAAAACAAAACTTGACTCCTAAGGGAATATAGAGAGATATAAAGCGCAACTTGTGGCAAAAGGCTTTACACAAAGAGAAGGGATTGATTACAATGAGACCTTTTCTCCAGTCTCATGCAAGGATTCCTTAAGAATCATAATGGCATTAGTGGCACATTACGATTTAGAATTACATCAGATGGATGTAAAGACGACATTTCTCAACGGAGACTTGGAGGAAAATGTTTACATGGCACAACCGAAGCATTTTATCATGGAAGGAAAAGAACGAATGGGATGCCGCCTAAAGAAATCTATTTATGGATTAAAACAAGCTTCAGGACAGTGGTACTTGAAGTTTGATCAGACAATAAGGAATTTTGGGTTTTAAAGAGAATGTAGAGGACAATTGTGTCTATGCAAAGTTTAAGAATGGGAAGTTTATCTTCCTTGTCCTGTATGTGGATGATATCTTACTTGCTAGTAGTGATGTCAATCTACTACTGGAGACAAAGAAGTTTTTGTCCTCAAAATTTGATATGAAAGATCTTGGTGAAGCTTCGTTCGTTCTAGGGATCGAGATTCACCGAGATAGAAGTAAAGGGGGTATAAGGACTGTCACAAAAGGCATACATAGAAAAGATCTTAAAGAAATTATGTATGCAAAAATGTAGTCCCTCACCTGCTCCTATAGTCAAGGGCGACAGATATGGGGATTTTAAATGCCCTAGGAACCAATATGAGATCGATCAAATGAAAGTGGTTCCATATGCTTCAGCTGTCGGAAGCTTGCAATATGCTCAAGCATGTACGCTGCCCTGACTTGGCATTTGTTACCGGGTTACTTGGCAGATTCTAGAGCAATCCTAGAACAGAACACTGAAAATTAGTAAAGAAAGTCTTACGTTATTTGCAAGGAACGAAAGGCCTCATGATGACGTATAGAAGATCTGATTCACTCCATATAGTGGGATATTCAGATTCTGATTATGCGGGAGATGATAGAAAATTCACTGTCTGGATATGAATTCACTCTCGCAGGGGGAGCTATTTCATGGAAAAGCTTAAAGCAAACCAGTCACTACATCGTCCACAATGTATGACGGTTTGTAGCAGTGTTATGAGGCAATAGGGTAGGTGAACTGGCTAAAGAAGTTCATACCCGGTTTGAAGGTGGTTGATGACATCTATAGACCACTTAAGTTATACTGCGATGATAATTCGGTAGTATAGTATGCTCACAATAATAAGTCAAGTGGTGCTACCAAACACATTGACATAAAGTATTATGTTGTGAAAGATAAAGTCTGGGATCATGTCATAAGTCTTGAGCATATAAGTACCGAAAAGATGCTCGTGGATTCAGCTTACAAAAGGCTTACCACCCAACGTGTTCAGTGAACATGTAGCTAGCATGGGTTTAAGGGAAAGCCTAAAATTCCTAGACAAAAGAAGGCCCAAAGTTAAGTATCTATTTCAGAATAGAGTGGTGTGTTGTAGCTGTTAAATCTATCAGCAATTGACCATGACGATGAAACATGCTCTATGCGCTAATCTGTAATGGAAGGAACAAAAGTAAATGATATGAAATTGAAAGATGGTAGTGAGATCAAGGGGGAGAATGTTAGTTGATCTCCACCAATAGGCCCAATGGCCTATTGGGCCCTTGTCTCTGCGCCCTGATCGGGGGCGCCCAACCCTAATATGGTTGGTGGGCCCCTGTCACATAGCACTATAAAAGGATATGTGGGGATCATGGTTCGGACTACGAGGTTGAACAGAGCCGTCATGATCCACCTATAGAGAAAACCTAACCTGATCTAAAGAAGAGTGCTACCAGCGACGGGAAGCCCCACCAACTCTGCTGCTGCCACTGCATCGCCACTGCATCGCCACCACGATGCCTACAACACCATGGTACCAGCGTCCACGCTGCTACGGCGCAACTGCACAAGGGCGAGTAGAGGAACCCTAAGTAAGATGCTTACCCTGATCTATGGTTTAGAGGCACTATTGTGTATAACAGTGGAGCGCCGGGTGACCATCGAGGCCTTTCTTGTGGTAGTGCGCCAGGAACTCCAGGACCATCAAGCTCCTGTACAGCACCCCCTTCCAGTTCCCGCGCCGTCGCCGTCGTCCGAGGTGATGAGCTCCACGATGGGTCCATACAGCCTCGTGGACCACACGATGTCCACGTTGCAGAAGCACGCCACTAACACCCTCGCCGTGTCCCTGCTCCGGTTGGCCACCACCTGGTGCTCCACGCTCCTGAACCGCCCGTTGCTGACCAGCTGGAGGAGGTCGCCGACGTTCACCAGGAGCGCGCCAGGCACCGGAGTCACGTCCACCCACCCGGAGGCCAGCAGCGCCTGTAGGCCACCCTGCGCATGCCCATCCGACAGCAGCAGGGTCAGGAAGCTAGGGTCCGAGTGTGCGCTGCACCCCAGGGTGAGGTCGGGCTCCGGGCACGGCGGGTAGTAGTTGCACACCAGGCTGAGGCCATCCGTGCACCCCATCCTAGCGAGGTGCCCGGGGCCTAGCCGTAGGGCCTCCGACAGCAGCGCCAGCCCACGCCGCACCCCGCCACGCCGCCGTACTCTAGCATCACGTGCCTCATGGTGGCCGACAGCTCCTTGGCACGCGGCGGCTCCGGCGCCGCCATGCAGAAGAGCATGTCAGAAAATTAGGCATTTTCATGGTTAATTCAATCCATAAATATAACATCAGTAGGTTTATGATGGCATATATGTGCATGTTATATCTCTAATGAACGCTACTGCATGCAGACATGACATACAGATCGATACAGTAAGAACACAAAGTGCGGTAATTACAGAGATAAGAATGTACCCAGCGGAGGGTCCTATGCCGAGGGCATCGGAGGCTCCATTCGCACTAATTGACATAGTGCGTTGCTCGAAGTCATGGACCACAGTCGATGCAGGAAGATATTCATAGTGTAGTCCCACGAACGATCACCAGGAAGAAGACACCTTGCTGTTCCGCAAGCAATCACCGCTCCTGAGAGAAACCACATCTCACCACCAGAAAGAAGACGTACGTGGATGAGCAGTCATGGATCGCTCCCTAAAAAACTAATCACCGCTCACCTCGTGCAAGGTTCTCAGGCGGACAAGGGTTCTGGAGGCACCTGCTCTCCCGCTACTCCATGCACGTAGAGATACGAGACGGGGAAGCCAGAGGGCTGCTGAGATGTGGTTTCTCTCGGGAGCGGTTACGGAAGAGGGGAAGGACTGATGGAGGACATTCTGTCTTATGCCTACGACAGGGAGGAAGAGAGCCAAGCGGAGGAATCCAGGAGACGGAGACACGAAGAGACGGGGAAACAAAAATGACGCATTTATCTCGCCTCCACCATAAAAGAGAAAAAACTCCCGTAATTATGTAGATTAAGTGGCAAAAGACTGGCCATGCCCGCCCGCTCCCTCGCCACCCGCCTACCAAGCCAGGCCCACGCCTGGCCCGACGGCGGTGGCAGCGCACGCGCGTGTGGCACGCCTATGTCCTTTTCTCAGCTTCTCAATTAAGATAAATAATTTCCAACCATATAAGCTGAGTCAACGTTTAGTCAAAATCCCATATGGTATTAAACCATACAATGCTTAATGTTATGTACCATAGAGTTTTACTTGATTTATTAAATATTATATAGGCTAAGCCCATAATATATTCAACAATCCCCACCAAACTCTAGGGTTTGTAACAAAGTAGTCTCAGAACCACATTTCTTTTATATACCAGTGTTTCGATGGAGATTGTTAAGTTAAACATCCATCTAGAGCAATAGTTTCACTCAGTCACAACTGAATAATGGACTAAGCCTTGAATTGACAGTTTTGTGTAAGGTGAATGTCACTAAAGTCCTTAGCTAATACTTGGCTGCAAAAGGCATCCCCTCTATTTGAACCATATAAGTCATACTCCAGTGCCTTTCATGAGTATTTAGAGATCACCCAAATCTCATAGACTATGACCAGCAGTCTGACTCATATAGGTGTGCTCCTCAAAAGATGTTCTGTAGGACAACATCTTTGCTTTAGCAAGCCACTTGGAACACATTAAGGTAAAAACCAACCTGCCTTACAGAAAGGAAAGATATGCATCAGAAATGAGTCTTACTAAGGATCTTTCCACATAATTTACTACTAGCTTGTTTCACCATCCTACTTCACGGGATCTCCGATCACATAGAACAGGTTACCACTATAGTAAATTTCAAGTGGATCTCAAACCCATCTCTCTCAATGCACTTTCTATCACATTGCGTAACAGACCCTTAGTGAACTGATCTGCCAGATTGTTAGACGTATGAGCATAGTTAGTCTTTTATGCTAATCTGTGTGATCACATTGAAAGGCACGTGATTGAAAGGTCGTTTATCTACTTAGTGATAGGATCAAGACATTCATAGAGCCCATCATTTTGCGCGTCTGGCTCAGATGATGTGCTCAGAGAACACAAGGGTTTATATTGGTTCGGATAGAACGTCCCTACGTCCAGTTCGCTGCTGCTCATGTTACCGGCACTTGGTTTGTAGTAGGGGTTACAAATAGGCGAGAGATGGAGAGGATGCCAAGTCTCTGGTGGAAGGAGTGAACGGGTGCTAAGAGCTCGCTTGCCGCTTAGACGTGTGCTCGTGTCGTGTTCTTGTGTCAAGATTCCCCTTTCATGGGGTGTCCTGCTTTCCCCTTTTATAGGCGAAGGGAAAACGCGGGTTATAGAGGAGGAAAAGGAGAAGAACGAGAGAGAAAAGAAAGCTTCCAGGGTTCTAGGGTTGCCGGGTCCTTCTCCTTCATGCAGGTCCTGCCGATCCTGTAGATGTCAACAGGGACAGGCTCTATGTCGTGGCCCTGTTCATCATTGGCGCCATGTGCAGGCGTCATCTATCGGTCATGGCGTTTCACTCCGTCCTGGCGAACGTCATGGTGAACCGACGCGCCTATCAGCGTCCATACGAGGATTAGGTAGAACAGCACCGGTACGCCCGACACTGTTCTTGATGTGAATCCTCAGGTTTGGCCAGTCATGGCCATGGGTTACATCGAGGGGTGCCAGCCTCTTCCCTGGCGTTAGAGTTTTGACCCAGGCCCATACGCTTGGACCTAGAGTGGTTGGCGGACTTGATTGATTCTTCATCAAGGTCGGAGGTGGAGGAGGAAGATTACGTCCAGTTTGAGTCAGCCGGTGACTTTATTCCTGAGCCTAGGTGCTCGAAGTTTGCTGTGGGGTTACAAATGAGAGGGAGAAAGATGGGGGGTGCAAGAGGTCCGGTCAGACTCTGGATCGAAGGGCCAAGAGTGACGGGAGCTCCTACATGCGCTAAGTATTCGAGTGTGTACTCTATGTAGCTTTAGAGTGTCTAAAACTAGCAGAGGGTGAATCGATCGTTTGTTGTTCGGATCGTAGGAGAGTCGTTGGAGTTCTCTGTGTTTTGTCCGATTTATCCTATTGGGAGAGAGCGCATCCCCTTTTATAGATGAAGGGGACGGCCTTACAAGCGAGAGAGAGAGAGTATGTATACTACTAAGTCTTGTTGCCCATGTCCGTCGGGTACAAGATGATGGTAGGCGCCCATAATATTGTTTGTGTCAGATGCATGTGGGAGGTTTTACCGCATTCACCATGTATGGCAAATGACGGCGCCCACAACACTGTCGATGCCCGGAGGCATGTGGGGGTTTTTACCATGTTCGCCTAGTATGGGAATTGATGGTGCCCACAACACTGTAGGGCAAACGTCAGGCGCCCACAACACTGCTTGGGTTCTGACATGCCTAGAAGGTTGTAGGGCACCCTTCTGACATGTCCTATGTCGGTACTGTCCTGCAGGTGTACAGGGTATGGTCCTTGGTATTGCTTTTGACTTGAGCGTCCTGCCTTACTTGCTCCGTCCGTTTCCTGGGTTCTCACTGAGCGGGCAGTCCCCTGTCGGTTGGTCCTAGTCGGCTCCGACTGTGCCAGTCAGGAGAAGAGCTGTAAGCAGAGGTTCTGTGTATCCCCGATCGGAGATGCAGGTCAGGGTCGAAAGCGAGTGTTGTTCCTCCTTGGCCAGGCCTTCCGGTCGGAGAGGCGGGCTGGAGTCGGAAGCGAGGCCTTCCGGTCGGAGGGGCAAGCCAGAGTCAGAGGCGAGCGAGCGCCGTTCCTCCTCGCAACCATGAATGTAGTTATAGATCCATGCTCTATTATTCACACAACCATGACTTGACCACACCACTGGATTTAAAGTTCCATATATTAAAGTCTATACCCCAAAAGTCCTTGTTTGATTTTCGGTTGATACTAAATAGCTGACACACGAAGAGATACACGGGGTCCCACCTTATTCCATTCCATCTTTATGCTAATCTGTGTGATACACGGGGTCCTCAATCTAGTGTGTACTAGGGCCAGCCTATTTCCGAACATGAAACAATAGTAATGGAATTCATCAATCAAAATAGATGAAACGGTCTAAGGGGTATTTGAAGAGTTATATGCCATAAGATGGGAAGGATCTTACAGCGGAGCATATGCACAAAGGAAATTTTTCTACACACTGATACCAACAACGGTTTTGTGGAAGCTGAATCATGTTCGCAAAGCAGCATAGTGCCTTTGGGTGCAACAACAAGCCAATGTGTGAACTCCTTACAGCTCAACAAGGAGATACAATCCATATGTGACTACTTCTATGAAGCAAAAGTTTTTAACGAATATTGATACCTAGGATGTTGTCAAGGACTATATGGTCTTCCATTTTTCAAATGAAATAAGGTTTGTATTATTTGGACACATGGGCACAGACACATAAATATGCATATACATAATCTTATTTTGTTTTCTATATATGTATAATCTTGGAAGTACTATTGCTTGGCGCTTCATGTCAAATATTGAAGGGAAAGTTGTAAATGCAGAATAACTATATTGGCACAGTGAAGTTGTGCCAAAATAGAGTGCCTGTTCAGAACAGTGTTAGAAGTATGGTTGTGGCTCATGTAGGTGGCAAGAAATGCACCAACCTCACTTTGTTTGCCCAAGAACTCTTCAACTCTATAATTGGAGTGAAACCGAAGCAGGAACTGAGCATGGATGAAAATACAAAGAGAAAACAAGCTAATGTTGCTAATAGTGAGCTTGGAAAGATCGAGCGGGTTGATATTACTCCCCTTAATTTGAGAAGAACCCAGAGAAGCCACCTTCTAACAAACATTAACAACTCCATAGATGATATATTTTCTTTAGTTAGTGATCTCCGTGCGATATCTCTAATCCTGCTATTGGGGTCATTGTGAAAGACAAGATTCATACAGCTCTGGGCAAGATAATTTTTTTTGTTTCCCTACTAATTGTGCTCAGACAACAATTAGTATAATGGTGGGATTAGTATTGCCATATGAGAGGAACAAAGTTACATGTTAGTGTCTAAAACCACCATAAGCATATTTGATTATTTGATCATAAATCATCTTCAACCCTGAACAAACCTTTTATCTACACGGTTACATATGTATCATTTTTAAATATATGGCTTTGCACTTGGTAATTGTCTTTAATTCTTTTACATATGTTGCTGATGCTTCTGTTTCCCAAGCCGTGAGTAAGCACTGCTAGTTTGAAATCAGTTGCATGTCCAGGTAAATTGATAACTTTTGTGCTAAAAGAACAAACTATAGACTAACTAGTACAATGCCCTGTGCTAACGCAACGGAATTTATCTTGGAGATGCACATGAAAATAACCAATGTTTTTTTTTCATAGTTCAACTTTTACACAATATCTTTGAGCATGTATACAATCCAGGAAACTAAGAAGTCATAGTAAAGTTTTTTCTCATATAACCATTTAAGTTACATTCTGTTTAAGTCCTTAATCATGACTTGGAGATCTTCAGTAAAGTTGTCAAAACATCCGTTTGCATGGCTCTTAAGAATGTCCCCCAAAAATTCCATCCTCAGTGAATTTGATAGCTGTGCATGGTAGATATAATAAGTTAAGTTATTAATTTTGTATGTAGTGTATGGAATATAGTTAGAGAATATATGCTTACAGTGTTGATCGGTGGCAATCTTACACCATCCCATGACTTCATGAAATTGTATACAAGGAAGCCTCCTAATTTCCTGGAGATGATCATTTGTTTGATTTATTGTACATAAATCAAATAACTATTTTATGATAATAAGAAAGATGAAACATATTATAGGTGATTACCAGTCTTTATGTTTTGGAACTTTTGTAACATATGCAGGGAATATTCGCTTCCAGTAATAAATATTGCCGTCCCACTTAGAATTTATCAGTCTCATAGCGAGACCGAATCTTTTTAGCAATAGTGTGAAATGTAGCTATATATGGCATGATTTGATCATAACCCTTGTAACATACATCATCTGGGAGTGGATCCATAATGTGCATCATTTTCTTTTACATGTCCATTATGAATAAAGTATATAGTCCATCTCGATAATATGTCAGTAGAATCTAAAAACATAGACATAGAATATAAGTGTTTAAAAAAAGTATAATATATATAAATAAAATATAAAGGAGCACACTAAACATATCTTACATTGCTGCAATCTTTAATTTTGTATTCCATGTCAGGCCAGCACTCGAGCACTTTTGCCAGTTTCTTGTGGTCTAGTTTGCCACAACATCACGGATCTCGTCCAAACTGGGTTATGGACTGTTGATTTTGCAAAAAGGGGATCATGCCACCCTACTAAAATATCTATACAACTCCATCAAGCTTCTTATGATTCATCAAAGACAGGAGCTCCTTCACCTGCTCCATGCCATTCGAATTGGGCCTTGCCGACCACTTGTTGTTGCTCACTGGAACCTGATCCACATCGCACGGCACAAACTGCCTATGCTGCTTGACGTAGGACCACCTGGAATTCCAGTACTTCACATATGTGTTGAGGGGGATGGTGATGTATTGGCTCATCATCCCGTCCCACGGCTACAGATAGGCACATCCGACCACCCTGGAGCTCGTCCCTCCTTTGACTTTGAGGCAGAAGAAATGGCGGAACAAATCGAAATGGGGGAGGATTCCAAGGTATGATTCACAGAGATGGTTAAAGATGGCAACATGCAAGATGGAGTATGGGCTCAGATTGCATAAGCTGATGCCGTAATAGTCAATCAGTCCGCGAAGAAAGGGATGAACTGGAACCCCAAAGCCACGACAGAAGTAGTCTTCAAACACCACAAGCTCATCGGTGTCGGGCGTCGGGAAAGACTCACCGGCAGCTGGACGCCACCCTCCGGACGCCGTCCACCACCTGATTGTTCAGCACCTCCTCACTACTGGTTGACCACACCCACTCTTCATCGCGGCTGACCCCGTTGTTGGCACCGTGATAGTATATATCTTCTTCCGGATACCCCTCACTCTTGCATGGTACAACTCCACAAACGAGAACATGGCGATTTTCTGGTTCACAGCGAGTTCCGTCACACCATTTTAACAGAATGCTACTTTCAGTTTACGATCCAATCTTTGGATGGTATTTTACGGGGGAGCAAACTTTCGGTGGTATTTTACAGAGATTGCGATCCTTCGATGCTACACAACCAATTTCTCCATAGTTTTACTGTCCAAGCCGGCTTGAGTCCTGGCAATGTCGTTTCTATCTGGTTTGATTCGGCCCTTGTACCCAACTCGCGTTTTCCTTGTTTGAACTATTGGACCCTAATTCTGTAAGGTGTGTGAAGCTGTGGTTACATTTTATTTGTTGGTTATCTGCGTACTCTATTCGGACATGCTAGTATTTCTGATGCTTGGATTCCTCTTATTCGACTCTCTGGTGGGTGTATTTGTAGTTTGGGTACGGTTAGGGCATTATGGTGTGGGTAGTGCTGCAACATTGCTTACACACTTGCATTGGAGTGTGATGATCATCTGCCCACATATCCTTAGATAGAGCCGATAACTTGACCTTAATCTAGCTCGAGCAGTGGAGGTCGACCGGATCGATGCAGCCGTACTTGAACTAGACAAGAATCGATAACTAGCTTATACCAGAGTCGCAGTGGAGGTCGACCGGATCGATGCAGCCGTACGAACAGAAGTATAAGCCATCAAGCTATACTTATCAGAGGTGATGTCCGGGAGTGGATCCAATATATGTTAGGATAACTCTTTTGCCGTATATTATAAGCCCACTATCAATGGACAAGCACATAGAGGTCTAAACTTTAATGAACTGATTGGGAAATTTAGGTGAGTGTATATAATTCTAATATCAATGGATCTTAAATTTGCCCCTATCACAACCCTGACGTAAAGTATATATTGTATACATCCTTGTGTATACAATATTATTGACGGTGTGAATACTCGTGAAGAAACCGTGACACTAGGTACCGTGAATAGTGACTTCTTAACCACTGCTCCATATCTTGATTTATCCGAGGATTAGCCTCAGTGGATAATAATTTCACGGCACCTAATTATATTGTCAATAATTTCCACTGATTTGAATAGTGACTTCTTAACCATATCTCTCTGACCATGACCTTTGTACCCCTATCTTGGCGCTGGCACGGACTAGCAAACATCAATATTCTTGTGACCGTCCTCACAAGTTTTTTTTTTACCGAGATTTTTCTCCACTCTGCTAAAGATCTGTAATTTCTTTTTGAAACATGATAAAGACTAGTAGTTACATGTATGTTCAGAACTTCAGATGGAGATACCAGCGTGCGTAAGCTAACTCTAGCTACCTTGGAATGGAGCAAGCAACACTTGCTGACCTTAAAGCCCCTCTTGTAAGTTTTAGCTTATAAGTTTGAACACAGGAATTTCGTAGGAATTGGTCGAGAATTTCGCAGAAATTCAGTGCATTATTACAGAAAAAATACAGAAAAACAAGAAAAATTCCTGGATTCCAGGATGAGCCAAGTAGGTACGAGGAACTGAGGAAGAATCAGAATATATTCCTCCGATGACATATGAAGATTCCCATTGTCTCACTGGAGACTATTCATCAAGGCAGATTGGCCCATTATCAGCATGGTCCTGTCACTGTAGCTACTGAATGGAGAATGCCTGTGAAGGCAGATTGGCCCAACGAAGAAATGGCTCCAGCCTTCCAGAGCCTGACAAGGATCTTTGAAACGCACATGGCATGAGCTACCGCCTACCAAGGGAAACCTTTTTGGTTTCGGAGGCTCATGCTTCCTGCCGTGCCCACTGCCCCAGTGGCCCAGTTGGTCCAAAAGCTTGCTCAATGTCCCAGTCCCAGTTGTGCTCATGGTCATGGTAGAGTTGTTTTCTTAAAAGGCAAGTCTAAACACTGTGCAAAAACTCTGTCAGAGAATAAGACTACTTGTGTGACGGTGTGATCATGTCTTGTTTTGCAGCAAGTCTTGGCCACGAGGGGATGAACGCTAGATTAGTTTTTTTTCGCAGCGATGAAAAAGAGTCTATGCTCTGTTCACTTGGCTGATAAGTCATGGCTGAAAGTATTGTTGGTTGACTTGTTGTGAGAGAAAAATATTGTTCGTTGGCTGAAAAAGTACGGCTTATAAGCCAAGCGAGCAGGGAGCAATAATATTAAGTCAGGGAAGTATTCAATCGTTGAGCACAAGGTGCTAATACATGGAGAAGGGGATTTGATGAGGGCGCTCCCCGACCGCACAAACGGTGATAATTAGAGGCAGCTCCTCTTGTTTTCAAGTATTGCACCCTATTAAACACCAAAATAGTTACTTTCATAGATTGAAAGTGTAGGCACCCCGAACTTAGTTCCCTCTGAGGGACATTCTTAACTAGTGTGACACCAAAATTTACCAGTCTGGCTTATCAGCCATACCCATGGTCCTCTGGGAACTTTTATGATTGTGCCAAAAGCTCGACGATTTTACTCAGTGGATTCTTGATTTTACTCAGTGCTAGCAGGGCCGACACTAACACTATCTCCAAACGGACCAAAACAAGATTCCACATGACCCATGTCACCTAGGAGTTACATCTGGTGCGTCCAAATCATTTTTCGAGCCTATGGTACGTTCAGCGTAAACCGCGCACCTATCCTGTGTCAAGATTAGCACTATCTCTAAACGGACCAAAACGACCTTCCACTTGAGCCTCGTCAACTAGGAGTTCCATCGGGTGCGTCCAAAATAATTTTCAAGCCTATGATACATTCAGCGCAACCGCGCACCTATCTTGCGTCAAGATTAGCACTATCTCCAACCGAACCGAAATGAGCTTCCACTTGAGTCAAGTTCTCACTATCCACGGTATCTTGATTTCATAATACCTGGACCATATAATGACTGTATACAAATTAGTCATATACTCTGTGAATTGCCGATTTTCCTCATGCTTAAACTTTTTAGTAGGTGATGTCAGAGGATATACATAGAAAGCTAACATATAATTGCCGTTATTCATATATGAAAAATACATCATGGGGTATCTTTCATATATGATCAGTGGACACCAATACACATATATGTAAAATAATGTCTATGGCATGATCACTACAGGCTCTATCATGGTTCCACATATATCACTCATGCCACCCTACTAAAATGATATCAGTGTTTGAATATCACTCATTTTGCTTGCAACAGGAGCAGATGCACAGGTGTGATAAGGTTATCGAGCAGATGCATTAACGTTACAATACCTTAATATAGAGCATGCTTTTGACCAAAGGCAAAGCCTTAGTATGAGTAGCGGGATGTTTTGCAATAGCAACCATAGAGGTGCCATTACCATCCTTCCTAAGCATAGAATCATCATCAATTGAAATAGGCTTAGGAGTGTTACCTAGGGAAAATAAATGTGCCATGTGTCCTCTTTCCCGGCATGAGTAACACTTTCTCTTTGCTTGAGCCTTCTCTTCCTTGCTCATGTTGTGCTTCTCATTGTCTTGCTTCTCCTTATTTGCTTGAGCCTTCTTCTCAAGCTTGTTTGGACAACCCGAAGCTAGGTGGCCCAATGTGTCACAACTATAGCATCTCATGTGAGCAATCTTCTCCATTTTCTCTTTTTTGTTCTTGCTCATTTGCTTTGCATCTTGATTCATCCTTGGACGCATTGCTCTTTCTCTTGCTTTTCCACCCCTTCTAGTTTTCTTCTTCTTTATCATCAAATCACCACCATCTTCATGGTTGATCTTGATTTGCTCTTGGGGTGACTTCTCTTGCTCAACTTGTGGCTTTGGTTGAGGCTCTTCTAGTTGCTTCACCAATTGCTTGGTTGGACACATTGAGGTAAGATGACCCCAAGTGCGACACTTGAAGCACTTCATTTTGAACTAAGTGATAATAGGGAACTAAGTTCAGGGTGCCTACACTAGTTAAGAATGCTTCTCTCATTACCTTCTTTTATTGGCCCTCTCCCCGACCGCACGCTCACTTCTTGCGGTCATGCCACTTATCAACTTACCTTCTTACCTGGCGTAGAGGCATTTGATCCATACATTACCACTCAAGTGAGTGGCATCCATACAATAGTACGCCGTATGGACGACAAAAGTAAAAACCTCTCGTGTTAGTACTTAAATAGCCACCTAATAGTTCTTATCTGGTCATAAAGGAGATGACCACTGGCACACTATAGTTTTTAGTTCAATCTTCAACACTCTAAACTTATTACTACAGTTGTAGAAATTAAGTTTATAAAACAAAAATATTTGTTTTAATTACACATATGACAAGTTTAGTGTTGAATCCTGCTCCGATGCTAGCTGTAACAGAACCATCCAATTTATAAGAGCACAAGTACAATATCAACCACCGAGGCAGTCAAACCATCACACTTGAGCCCATATAAGTCCGATAGTCCATCGAGTATCACGAAGAATCTCGAATCAACCAACATACAAGCCATGATCATACATGATTCAACATAAAAGCCACATGTTACAACAAATTCACAAATAGTTTGTCATACATCGGAGTTTCAACATAGTTATTACAACATCAGTTTAATAGTAGCGGAAGCAACATAGTTCTAAACGACATCAACAGTAGTTTAGATACATAGCCAGCTTTCATAGTCATCTCCAACAAAAGCACAAGGATGAGATGATATATAGAATGACCATGCCCATGGACCTATTCCTCATCCACTATAGGAGCAAAGCAGTGCTTACAGTAGCTGTGGTACATCACGTTATCTGCAACAATAGGAAAATAAACCTTGAGTACGAGAAGGTACTTAGCTAGACTTACCCGTTATAAACAAAAAATAAGAGACACCAAGGATCATGCAAGGCTTATAAGTGGAGTTGGTTGACATCCTTTGCCTACTAGCCAATATTTATCTAGTATCTTTTAACTTCAAAATAACAAGTTTATTATTCCTATCCCATTCGAGATTAGCATCTATCCTATGCCAAACATGTTGTGTACTATTAAATCATCACAATAGTAACCATATCAAGTTGAGCATTTCCATAATCCACATAACCATTACTTTCATCAATTACTACGATGAAGGGGGCTCATGTCAAGTTCTCACTATCCACGGTATCTTGATTTCATAATACCTGGACCATATAATGACTATGTATACAAATTAGTCATATACTCTATGAATTGCTAATTTTCCTCATGCTTAAACTTTTTAGTAGGTGATGTCAGAGGATATACATAGAAAGCTAACATATAATTGTCGTTATTCATATATGAAAAATACATCATGGGGTATCTTTCATATATGATCAGTGGACACCAATACACATATATGTAAAATAATGTCTATGGCATGATCACTACAGGCTCTATCATGGTTCCACATATATCACTCATGCCACCCTACTAAAATGATATCAGTGTTTGAATATCACTCATTTCGCTTGCAATAGGAGCAGATGCACAAGTGTGATAAGGTTGTTGAGCAGATGCATTAACGTTACAATACCTTAATACAGAGCATGCTTTTGACCAAAGGCAAATCCTTAGTATGAGTAGCGGGATGCTTTGCAATAGCAACCATAGAGGTACCATTACCATCCTTCCTAAGCATAGAGTCATCATCAATTGAAATAGGTTTAGGAGTGTTACCTAGGGAAAATGAATGTGCCATATGTCCTCTTTTCCGGCATGAGTAACACTTTCTCTTTGCTTGAGCCTTCTCTTCCTTGCTCATGTTGTGCTTCTCATTGTCTTGCTTCTCCTTATTTTCTTGAGCCTTCTTCTCAAGCTTGTTTGGACAACCCGAAGCTAGGTGGCCCAATGTGTCACAACTATAGCATCTCATGTGAGCAATCTTCTCCATTTTCTCTTTTTTATTCTTGCTCATTTGCTTTGCATCTTGATTCATCCTTGGACGTATTGCTCTTTCTCTTGCTTTTCCACCCCTTCTAGTTTTCTTCTTCTTTATCATCAAATCACCACCATCTTTATGGTTGATCTTGATTTGCTCTTGGGGTGACTTCTCTTGCTCAACTTGTGGCTTTGGTTGAGGCTCTTCTAGTTGCTTCACCAATTGCTTGGTTGGGCACATTGAGGTAAGATGACCCCAAGTGCGGCAGTTGAAGCACTTCATGTGTTTGAGCCTCTTTTCTTCTTTTATCTTCTTGAGCTTTTCAATGTTAGGGCAACCATTTGCAAGGTGTCTCACTTTATGACATCAGTAGCACATGGTATGAGAGAGCTTTCTTTATTGTAGCTTCTTCATCTTTCTTTCTCTCTTTCTTTTACCCTTTGTCATCTTCTTCTTGAAGCCAAGGCCACATTTGTCACCATAGTTTCTTTGAGTCTTCAACATGTGCTCAAAGGTGACTTTTCAGTTGTAACACCTCTCTAACTTGTTGCTCAAATTCTTCACTTCATTTTTGAGCTCATTGTTCTCCTTCAAAAGGTTAGTCTCACAAGATATAGAAGTAGAACAAGCATCTATATGCGAAGAGCATGGCATATCTAATAAATCATCATAAGAGGTGGATACATGCTTCTTGCCTACATCACAAGGGGTAGCAACATTTTGCAATTTATCATTTGATCCATGTGATGAGCTCTCATTATTTTTAAATTTCTTTGTAAACACTTTAATGAGAGAAGCATGTTGTTCTAATAATTCTTCATGAGATGCAAGTAGTGTCTCATGATTCAATTTTAGAACATCAAGTAATTTTTTATGTTCTTCACAAGAGTTCTTTAGAAATGAGTTTTCATTTTCCAATCTCAATATTTTAGCTTTCTCATTTTCTAAAGACATGGTCATGCTAGCAAGTCTACTAACAAGCTCATCATATGAATCAACATGATCAACCACATTACCATTTTATACCTTGGTGTCACCTTGTGACATAAAACAATGTGGTGTAGTTGGAGAGCTTATAGTAGCATCATCATCATGGCTTGAGCATGAACTAACATCATCAAGATCACCACCAAGTGTGCTTGAGGTAGAATCTTCATGTGCAACACTTGTGGCATCATCATCAACCTTGTCAAGTGAACTTATAGTGGATCGATCATCATCATCATCACTTGATCATGAGGTGGAGCAATCTTTCACAATCACCAAATTGTGATCATGCTCGACACACTCATCCGCCTCCTTCTTGGGTTCATCCTCCTTCTTGAATTTGCCATCATCCCATGTGGAGGAATCACCGAAGGTGCGCTTGATGGACTCCCATATCTCACGAGCGGTTCCCGTGATGTTTACTTGTTTCATCAAATCAAAACTCAAAGCATCCATTAGAAAACAACAAGCATGTGCATCAAGTTCATAGAGAACTCTTTGGGCTTTGGTGAGACTTCTATGATCCAAAATATGGGTGAGACCACTAGTGACAACCCACCAAAATTTAGGTCCCTTTGCACGAAAATAATCAAGTATGTGATTTTTTCAAAGTATAAAGTTTGTGCCATAAAAAATATGTGTCTCACAAACATCTAGCCCACTAGACGCCATCCTCTCATATCTAAACTTTTGCATGAGGAAAACAAACTAGGCCTTAAGAGCACGATCTGTTATACAATCTCACTTGAGTAGGAAGTAGACTGCTTTCAGTGTGTGGCAGCCTTGAAAGTAACGAAAAATCTTCTGGCCCTAGTCACCGGATGATGTTCTCCCAAACTGGAGCTTTTCGTCGTCACTTGGATCAAAGTGACTGTTCGATGCTGGTGCTCGTTGACTGATTTGGTGTAAGAGAAAAATATTGTTCGTTGGTTGAAAAAGTACGGCTTATAAGCCAAATAAGTCCAAATGAACAGGGTGATGAGCTGCAATGCTCATTTATTGAAGTGCAAAATGCAACATTCCAAAAAATCATTGAAATTTATACATATATGAGCTGCAATGCTCATTTATTGAAGTGCAAAATGCAACATTCCAAAAATCATTGAAAATTTATAAGAATACGTCCAACTCGAATAGAAACGCTCGCTGTCAAATAGGCTAAGTCGTAGCCTAAGCCCAGCTACAGCCCACAGTGGCTTTGGTGAGACTTCTATGATCCAAAATATGGGTGAGACCATTAGTGACAATCCATCAAAATTTAGGTCCCTTTACACGAAAATGATCAAGTATGTGATTTTTTCAAAGTATAAAGTTTATGCCATAAAAAATATGTGTCTCACAAACATCTAGCCCACTAGACGCCATCCTCTCATATCTAAACTTTTGCATGAGGAAAACAAACTAGGCCTTAAGAGCATGATCTGTTATACAATCTCACTTGAGTAGGAAGTAGACTGCTTTCAGTGTGGCAGCCTTGAAAGTAACGAAAAATCTCCTGGCCCTAGTCACCGGATGATGTTCTCGTCGTCACTTGGATCAAAGTGACTGTTCGATGCTGGTGCTCGTTGACTGATTTGGTATAAGAGAAAAATATTGTTTGTTGGTTGAAAAAGTACAACTTATAAGTTAAATAAGTCCAAACGAACAGGGTGATGAGCTACAATGCTCATTTATTGAAGTGCAAAATGCAACATTCCAAAAAATCATTGAAATTTATACATATATGAGCTGCAATGCTCATTTATTGAAGTGCAAAATGCAACATTCCAAAAATCATTGAAAATTTATAAGAATACGTCCAACTCGAATAGAAACGCTCGCTGTCAAATAGGCTAAGTCGTAGCCTAAGCCCAGCTACAGCCCACAGTAGCCCAGCTTAAGGCATCCCGTCTCGAAGCAAACCCACGCGGCTTACCGCAGCCAAATCACCGATTCCGTCCTATCCGGCAGGTGTATAGGAAGATACTACCAAAATATGTTTGGAAGAAGATACTCATAATATCCAGATCCCGATCGTTTTGGAGAATGAACTCATAACTTGTGTATCAGAACACTAAACATGCATACACCCGGGCTATCACTGACCAAGGTTTATTTCACAGCGAAGGGTTGCCATGTGTTATCATATGCGAAGGGTCCATTACTATCAGTGCAGGTGGGACCCGGGAGTCTTGATGAGGACGACAACTGGGTGTAAAGTTTAGACCTCTATGGGAGAATATTTTCTTAAGGTCTACTTTCCACAGGCTATTTCTGTGCGCCAAATGAATACCGGTAGGATGACGAACAGGCTTTGCCTTTTTTATAACAGGAGTGAATAAACTCTACTTCGATAACACTTCCAATTGGGTACCGTTTAGTTCCACTTCATTTTGCAAAATTTTTCAAGATTCCCCGTCACATCGAATCTTTGGACGCATGTATGAAGCATTAAATATAAATAATAAATAAAACTAATTACACAGTTTAGACGAAATTCACGAGACGAATCTTTTAAGTCTAATTAGACTATGATTGGACACTAATTGACAAATAACAATGAAAGTGCTACAGTACCATTTCCCAAAAAATTTCGCCAACTAAACAAGACCTTGGTGTTTTAGCCTCCCAATTGGTATAGCATGTCTTTGGTCAAAAGCATGGACTTTTAGGAGGAGCGGTAAACACCATGATCACTACTTGTGTTGATCGCGATGAATGTCTTGGCACGTCGAGCGATCTATCGCGCTTTAGTCCTTTTGGGCGGAAGAACCTCCTCGAGGAGGTAGGCGAGTAGCAGCGCTCGCCAGTCGGCTTGATCGAGTGCCAGCACGGCGACGTCAGTGGGTGACGTCGTCACAGAGGCACTAGGGTCGGAGCCCCCGAGCGTCGGGTCGGAGTCGGGGTGTGTCTGGACCGGACCTTCCAAGATGCTGGTAGACGGTTTGTGAAGGTCGTTGATGAAGACCCCGTCCGGAGACAGAACCCGCCTGGCCACCAATTTTGTGAGAAAATAGGTGGCATGATTGTCCTTTCGGGGGACATGGTGTAGCTCGATCCTCTGGAATTTGTCCTCGAGCTTGCACACCTCCTGGTAGTATGCTGCCATAAGGGGGCTTTTGCAGGAGGACTCCTTCATGACCTGGTCGACGACAAGCTCCGAGTCGCCGTGAACGTAGAGTCACGTAGCGCCGAACTCGATGGTGATGCGCAATCCTTTGATGAGGGCCTCGTATTCCGTGGCGTTGTTCGAGGCCGAAAAGTGGAGGCGGATTGCGTAGCGGAGCCTGCTCCCGTCTGGGAAGATCAGAACCACTCTAGCCCCCGCGCCGGGCGCCATCACGGCCCGTCGAAGTACATCGTCCAGTACTCATGGGTGATGTCCGGGGTCGGAAGCTGGACCTCCGTCCATTCGGCGACAAAGTCCGCGAGAGCCTGAGATTTAATAGCAGTACGGGGAATGTACCTGATGCCGTGGCCTATTATCTTGAGTGCCCACTTGGAGATTCACCCCGCAGCGTCGCGGTTGCGGATGATGTCTCCGAGCGGGTATGAAGTGACGACCGAGAGTTTGTGGTCGGTGAAGTAGTGCAGGAGCTTCTGGGTCGCCATCAGCACGGCGTACAGGAGTTTTTACACCTGGGGTACCAGACCTTGTGGTCGGCGAGTACCTCCCCGATGAAGTATACGGGTCGCTGGACCTTAAGGTGGTGTCCCGGTTCCTCCCTCTCGACGACCAGGGCGGCGCTTACCACGTGATTGCTTGCCACGACGTAGAGAAGGAGGGGTTCTCCCCGTTTGGGAGCGACGAGGATTGGGGCCGACGTTAGAGATGCTTTGAGGCTCTCCAAACCCTGTTGTGCTTCCTTAGTCCAGACAAAAGCGTCCATCTTTTTGAGAAGCTTGTAGAGTGGCATCCCCCATTCGCCGAGCCGGGAGATGAATCTGCTCAGGGCAGCCAAGCATCCGGTGAGCCTTTATACGCCCTTGATGTTGCGTATAGGGCCCATGTTGGAGATAGCCATGATTTTTTTGGGTTGGCCTCGATGCCGCGTTCGGACACGATGTATCCAAACAACTTCCCCTTCGGAACCCCGAAAACACATTTTTTGGGATTCAATTTGATGTTGAACCTTCGGAGGTTCGAGAACGTCGCGGCCAAGTTTGCGATCAGGTCGCAAGCTTGAGCCGTTTTGACCTCTATGTTATCAACATAGATGGCGATTGTTGGTTTTGGCCGCTCGACTTGGTCAGGCTGATCGAGCGGGTCGATTTGATTGACGAAGTATTGCTGCATGCACCTTTGGTAGGTGGCGCCAGCGTTCTTCAGACCAAAATCATGGTTATGTAACAGTACGAACCATACGGGGTGATTAACGAAGTCGCGAGCTGGTCATCATGATCTGGTGATAGCCTGAGTAGGCATCCAGAAAGGAGAGGATTTCGTATCCTGAGGTGGAGTCGACTATCTAGTTTATGCGTGGTAAAGGAAAATGGTCCTTCGGACAAGCTTTGTTGATGCCAGTATAATCAACGCACATTCTCCATTTTCCGGTCTTCTTTTTAACAAGAATAGGATTGGCGAGCCAGTCGGAGTGGTATACCTCTTTGATGAATCCAGCTGCCAGAAGTTTGGCGATCTCCTCGCCTATGGCCCTGCGCCTCTCATCGTCAAAGCAACGCAGGCATTGCTTGGCGGGCTTCGAGCCCGGGATGAGGCATAGTGTGTGCTCGGTGACCTCCTGTGGTATGTTTGGCATGCCAGAAGGTTTCCATGCGAGATGATAATATAAGCTTATGTTCGTCTTACAAAAGAGTGGTGTCAACCTTGCCCATCATGGATATATGGGATGATAATATAAGCTTTATGTTACTGTTTTTTTATCTTATAAAATTCTTTCATAATCTCTCCGTCCTGAAATATAAGGTATCATATGGTTTTGAAGTAGTGGCTCATAACCCTCCGGTTTCATAAAAAAATTATAGGAATTCCAAGATAAGTTATGAGTAAGGTAAATAGCGTGCCGCATGTGAACTCCAAGTTTCCAGTCCATTGACATTACTATTGACGACCGCCAACAACACAAGAACCTTATAAAAAAATAGGTCTCATGCGTACGCCTGTGGAATACTACGTGTGAGCACGGGTGGTCAGAGAAAAATAAATAAATAATACCCATTGGATAAGGTGCTATAAGCTGTAGTCATCAATCACAAGTATCACGCGCGCTAAACCCCACTTGAATGAATACATAAACAACCTCGGATTATTTTGGCGTACGATCATTGCTTAGTTTCTTCTTCCGTGTACAACTTTTATATTTGCTAAATTTTGACTGACGAAGGAGGCCTTTGCATTGTTACGTACGCATATATATGCTGACTCCTGACTGGTACGTCATATCTTCGCTCTTGTTATACGCAACAATGTACAGTGTTACGTTGCCTGTGGACTGTGGTTATGCTATCATCATTCAACGTTCGTGCTTCTTTTCACATTTTTGTTCTTCTTACCTGAATGAAAGGGACAGAAACCAACCAAAACCAAGCACCGGCCGGTCAAAACTAAGTGTGCCATTTTAATAGTATCGAGATATTGACTTCTAACCAATTAACATTAACTACGGAGTTGGATAAAAGGGATGGATATGACGACAGTGACGAGTGCCTGTAATATGCATGTGGAGTCGAAACCGGGGAGTGCTGTGCTGCTGTAAATATTTAGACAAGAGATTGGTCTTAAGTTAGAGCTCAGATTGTTAGGTTTGATCTCCCACCAGTTAGGCCCAACGGCCTATTTGGGCCTTGTTCTCGCGCTCTGATCGGGGGCGTCCAACCCTACATGGTTGGTGGGCCCCCGTCGCACAGCGCTATAAAGGAAAGCTGGGGGCCGGGGCTCGCAGTACGAGGTTCACCGCGCCGCCAGTCACCCCACCGACATCCTAACCCTAGACCCGATCTTGAGAAGGGGCGCTGCCAGCGACGGGAAGCACCACCGACGCCGGCAACGCCATCCCGACGCACACGCCGCCGCCGAGGATGCCACAGCGCCGACTCCTCCCTCTCCACCGAACATCGATGCCGGCGCGCAGATGGCGTCCACCAACGAGACCCCGGCCGGTGCTTCGACCACTACGGCCTTCGATGGTTTGCTATATCTCACTCCCCTTCTCTCTGCCGCTCATGTAAATCCCGAACATGTATTCTATCCCTATGCAATACATCCCGATCTGATGAATATGACTAAAAGGAAATCTAACAATGGTACCGGAGCTAGGTTCCGAGAAGAAACTGGATCGGGAAAGAAAATAGAAAGAAGAACCCTAGACCTAAATCCTTTCGGATAAGAGAAAACCCTAGACCCAAATCCGAAAGAGGGAAGAAGGGGAAGAAGAAAGAAAAGAAGGGTCGGAACCCTAACCCTAACCCCAGTTTGCTATTCGGATGAACGAAAAAGAAAAGAAATCCAAAAATACAGAAAACCGAATCGGCAAAAATCGAACCCTAACCCTAATTTTTCCCCATCCCCACCATGGGTTAATCCCAGTAGAGAGAAAGGACGGGGAAGAAGGTAAAAAAAGGGGCGGACTCACCGTCGCCGGCGCGGGAGAAGAAGAGCCGAACTGGTTTTTTTCGCCGGCGCGAGAGAAGAAGCGCCGATTCGGCTCGCTGCTCGCTGGGCTCGGCCAAGGGGCGCCGCGGCCAGGCCGCTCGACGGCGGCGTGCTCACCCATTAGGGAGCACGCGCGCTGGCGAGGGGGCCAGCGACGACGCCATGGAGCGCCCGTTCCTTCGCTCTCGGTTGCGCTCCGCTCGCTGCTGCGGCTGAGAAGAGAGAGGAAGAGCAGGCGCGAATGCGCTAGGGTTTTCTAGGGCACCAGCGCGGCGATGGTTTTGATCCGGCCGAAACGGACGCCTGGCCGTCCGATGAATCCAACGGCCACGGATGCTCGGGCCGTCGTCGGCCTAGGCGGGCGCGAGCGCGCGCGGCACTTTGCCGGCCCAGGCCTAGGTTGCGGCCTGGGTGCGGCCTGTGCGCGCGAGGACAGCTGGGCCAAGCCAAATTGGTGTTGGGCCGCTGCAGTGCGCGCTGCTGGCCGGGCCACGCTGCTGGGTGAGCTGGGCCGCGCTGGGCTAAAATGAAAGAAGAAGAAAATTTTCTTATTATTTTCCAGGAGCAATTTTAATGCATATTTTGATGAATTTGAATGATTTTGATACAATTTTTCTGTGCAAATTTTATCCAATGATATTTTGCTCAGAAAACAGTGAATTTTTAGTGCTTCTAGAAAATAATAATATGAAAAGATTATTAATGTTTCCGCTGTGCATGATAATTATTGTTGTCTTTGATTAAATTTGAACCAACGGGATAATTTAATTTTAAGAGAAATGAATTTCTGATAATTTTGATGCGTTTATGATATTGTTATTTTCTGACCATCGTTGTTAATAACAATATTATAATTTTTGATCCATGAGAAATTGCGCATTAATTTTACTTCTGTCCAATGGTGATGTAAAATGTTTGCATGGATGAATTATAAGTTTTAATTTGACCAACGTTGAGTTAAAGCATGAAATTTTATGTATAAATATTTCTTACTTACTCTGGTGTGATTTCAGGAGGCAAATGCATTGTGAACATTGCCAACATCCCGACACTCAATGGGACCAATCACCGTGTGTGGCGGAAGAAGTATGAATTGGAACTTGCGTTGGGAGAGGTCGATTTTGCCATCACCTCACCGTGTCCTACTGAGCCAGAGGACCCGGTGAGAGGTGAAAATAAATCTGACGCTGATTTCGCTGCTCGAAAGCGTGATCATGCTAAAATAAGAATGAAATATGACCTTGAACATAGGCAATGGACTCTCTCCAACCGTAAGTACCTGTTGGTAGCCAAAGCCACCATAGAAGAACAGATAAGGGGCTCAATCCCTGAATGTGCTACTGCCAAAGAATATCTTGAGAAAATCAAGAGTCAGTTTACTGGGTCTACCAAGGCCATAACAAGTTCACTAATTAAGAAGCTTGTGAATGAGAAATTCACTGGTGGAGCATAAGAGAGCACATTTTGAAGATGAACAATACGGCATCTAAGCTAAAAGAAATGAATTTGAAGGAGGAGGATTTTCTGATTCATTTGATTTTTGCTTGTTTGCCAAAAGAATATGACACCTTCATTGTGAACTACAATATGCAGCCTGAAAGATGGGGCATAGAAAGACTCATCTCAATGTGTGCTCAAGAAGAGGAGAGGATAAAGTCCTCACAAGGTGAATCTGCTCATTTTGTGAAGGATAACAAAAGAAAGAACTTTAATGGTAAGAATTCTAAACCACAAGGGAAACCTAAGTGGGATAAGACCTCTTCCTCCAATTCATAGGGAAAGAAACTCCAGGATTCTGAGAATCAACAGTATGGTGGAGCTGAAAAAGATCAGTGCAAGCACTGCTTCAAAAACGGACACTACAAGAGGGATTGTCCAGACTTCCTGAAATCTCTACTAAAGAAAGGTGATAAATTTATTGCATTTGTAGATGAATCCCTGTATTTATGTTATGATACATCCACTTGGTGGGTTGATTCAGGTGTAACTACTCATGTTGCAAATTCCTTACAGGGGTTAAGTGGGACGAGAACCTTGCAAAGAGAAGAAAGAACGATTAAAGTTGCAAATGGAGTGCAAGCCAATGTTGAAGCCATTGGAGTTTTTTCTTTAGAATTGAATAATGGTTTTGTACTTAGACTTAAAGAAGTATTTTATGTTCCCTCTTTGCGTAGAAATTTGATAAGTGTTTTGAAACTTGATGATGATGGAATTGATTGCCATTTTGGTGATGGCAAGTGTAAGATACTGGTTAATAATAAATGTGTTGGTCTTGCCTTCGGACAAGACAAGCTTTATTTATTATCTCTTGCTGAGAATGCGAACAATGTATACGATAAGAATGTGAATGATTTCCCATCTGCGGATGTAACTAAGAAGCGGAAGAGAATTGATACTGTCTCTTCGAAATTATGGCATTGTCGCTTGGGCCATATTTCGAGGGGGAGAATGGAACGATTGGTTAAGGAATCAATTCTCCCGCACTTAGAATTTTCAGATTTAGAACAATGTATTGATTGCATCGAAGGAAAGTATGTCAAGAAAATTAAGAAAGATGTCAAACGAAGCATAGGAATTTTAGAAATAATCCACACAGACATATGTTGTCCTTTTCCTGTGAAAAGTGTGGATGGTTATGACTCATTTATAACATTCACAGACGACTACTCTCGTTATGGCAATATTTATCCAATTAAAGAAAGATCGGAAGCATTGGATAAATTCAAAATATTTAAAGCTGAAGTTGAAAATAAGCACAATAAGAAAATCAAGATAGTACGATCAGACCGAGGTGGAGAGTACTATGGGCGACATACCCCATATGGCCAAATTCCTGGACCATTTGCAAGGTTCCTATAGAAAAATGGCATAGTTGCTTAGTACTCCACACCGGGGGAGCCTCAGCAGAATGGAGTGGCTGAAAGACGTAACCGTACCTTAATGGATATGGTAAGAAGCATGATGAGTTACTCCACATTACCGATTAGTTTATGGATGGAGGCACTGAAAACCGCCATTCACATACTTAATCGAGTACCAAGTAAATTGGTGCCTAAAACACCGTATGAATTATGGACAGGAAGGGAACCCTCACTTAACCATTTGCGTGTGTGGGGCTATCTAGCTGAGGCAAAAGTGTTTAACCCAAACATAGGAAAGTTAGACTCCAAGACAGTCAGCTGCCATTTTATTGACTATCCAGAAAGATTGAAAGGATATTGCTTCTATTGTCCTGACAGACATACGAAGATTGTAGAAACAAGACACGCTGTGTTCTTAGAGGATAACATGATCAGGGGGAGCATGGTAGCACGAGAAATCAGCCTACAGGAGAAGTGGGTACATGTACCCACTTCGATGGTTGAAGAACCATTCTTCACGCTACTTGCTGCTGTTGCACCGACAGTGTAGGACACTGTAGTGCCAACACCTATTGCTAGTTCTCCCGTGGCGACAATGAATGAACATGAGGAACCTATCCTTGAGGAACCTATCCTTGAGGAACCTATAGAACCAAATGTTGCACATGAGGAAGAACAACAACAACCCAATGTGGAACAAGTGCCAGAGGCGCCTAGAAGGTCTCAAAGAATAAGAAGATCAGCTATTACTGATGACTATGAAGTTTATGAAACAGAAGAATTTTAGATGGGGGATGATCCCACCTCATTTGAAGAAGCCATGAGAAGCGACCACTCATCAAAGTGGCTTAAGGCCATGGAAGATGAATTGAAATCAATGAGTACCAATAAAGTTTGGGACTTAGAAAATATTCCTAAAGGAACCAAAATAGTAGGCTATAAATGGGTCTACAAAACGAAATATGACTCCCAAGGGAATATAGAAAGATTTAAAGCGCGACTTGTGGCGAAAGGCTTCATGCAAAGAGAAGGGATTGATTATAATGAGACGTTTTCTCCAGTCTCATGTAAAGATTCCTTCAGAATTATAATGGTACTTGTAGCCCACTATGATTTGGAGTTACATCAAATGGATGTAAAGACGGCTTTCCTAAATGGGGATTTGGAAGAAAATGTTTATATGGTACAACCGAAAGGTTTTGTCGTAAAAGGAAAGGAAAATATGGGATGCCGCCTGAAGAAATCAATCTACGGATTGAAGCAAGCTTCAAGACAGTGGTATTTGAAGTTTGATAGAACGATAAAAGGTTTTGGGTTTAAGGAAAATGTTGAGGACAATTGTGTTTACGCAAAGTTCAAGAATGGAAAGTACATATTCCTAATTTTGTATGTGGATGATATCTTGCTTGCTAGTAGTGATATCAATCTACTAATGGAAATGAAGAAATTCTTGTCCTCAAACTTTGATATGAAAGATCTTGGTGAGGCCTTGTTTGTTTTGGGAATAGAGATTCACCAAGACAAAAGAAAGGGGTTCTAGGATTATCGCAAAAGGCATACATAGAAAAGGTCCTGAAGAAATTTGGTATGCATGCGTGCAGTCCTTCACCTACTCCTATAGTCAAGGGCGATAGATTTGGGGAACATCAGTGTCCCAAGAACCAATATGAAATTGACCGAATGAAAGCGGTACCGTATGCTTCAGCTGTTAGAAGTTTACAATATGCTCAAGTGTGTACACACCCTGACTTAGCTTTTGTTACCGAGTTACTTGGCAGATATCAAAAGAATCCAGGAATTGAACATTGGAAATTAGTGAAGAAAGTCCTGCGTTATTTGCAGGGTACGAAAGGCCTCATGCTTACGTATAGAAGATCTGATTCCCTACAGATAGAGGGGTATTTAGATTCTGATTATGCAGGAGATGAAAGAAAATCCACGTCAGGGTATGTATTTACTCTTGCAGGAGGGGCTATATCATGGAAAAGCTCCAAACAAATCGTAACTACATCCTCGACAATGTATGCCGAGTTTGTAGCATGCTATGAGGCAATGGGGCAGGTGAATTGGCTGAAGAAATTCATACCCGGATTGAAAGTGATTGATAATGTAAATGAACCACTGAGATTGTATTATGATAACAATCCAGCGGTACAGTATGCTCACAACAATAGGTCAAGTGGTGCTGCCAAACACATTGACATAAAGTACTATATTGTGAAAGATAAAGTTCAGGATCATGAAAATGCTCACGGATCCGCTCACAAAGGGCTTACCACCCAACGTGTTCAGAGAACACGTAGCCGGTATGGGTTTAAGGGAAAGCCTATGATTCCCGAACATACGAAGGGCCCAAAGAAAGTTTACATTTCAAAACAGAGAAGTGTATTGTGGCTGTTAGTCTAACGGCACTAATTGCTGTGACGATGGGACAGTTCTATGCACTAATCTATGATGAAATAGGATGGAAGCAAGAAAAATATGAATTGAAAGTTTTGAGTATGAAATTGAAGAACGAAGAATAGATGAGAGATCAAGGGGAAGAATGTTAGGTTTGGTCTCCCACCAGTTAGGCCCAACGACCTATTTGGGCCTTGTTCTCGTGCCCTGATCGGGGGTGCCCAACCCTACATGGTTGGTGGGCCCCCGTCGCATAGCGCTATAAAGGAAAGGTGGGGGCCGGGGCACGCAGTATAAGGTTCACCACGCCGCCAGTCACCCCACCGACATCCTAACCCTAGACCCGATCTTGAGAAGAGGCGCTGCCGGCGATGGGAAGCACCACCGACGTCGGCAACGCCATCCTGACGCACACGCTGCCCTCGAGGACGCCACAGCGCCGACTCCTCCCTCTCCACCGAACATCGCTGCCGGCGCGCAGATGGCGTCCACCAACGAGACCCCAGCCGGTGCTTCGACCACTATGGCCTTCGATGGTTTGCTACATCTCACTCCCCTTCTCTCTGCCTCTCATGTAAATCCCGAACATGTATTCTATCCCTATGCAATACATCCCGATCTGATGAATATGACTAAAAGGAAATCTAACAGAGATTTGTACCATGCATGCTATTTGAAAACGGGTCATGACATGATTTTTTAGCACAGCCCAAAGCATAACACTAACTTCTGAACAGTGCAGATGAACATGCTCCATGATGTACCTAAAACCTCATGGCACGATGAACTGCATAATATGATCCGCACCTTTAGCCGGGTATGGGCAGCATGACACTGGAAATAGCTCATTTAATTGTTGGTGTCTTCTTCCTTCTCTATAGCCTATTATAATAATCGTCATTTAGGAAAACACCAAATATGTCTTCTATGCATAGAATGCGTAACCATTTGCTATCTAGTTATGAAACAGGCTTGAGCCCGGCCATTTGGACTGACGGGATGTCCGGATGCCCACGCCGTCCCGAACGTCATCAGCAGTATGCGTAACTAAAGGTTTAGGTGCCTCTGCTGGATCAATTATTATTGGTTGAAAGGCTTTCATTGATGAGGCCTGATCAATTGTGTCTCAAGTATAAAGTTCAATAATTTCTTTTCTAAGAGGAAAAAGAACTGCACAGATCAAGTAGCAAAGGAAATCTAAATAATATATACCTCCAGGCAAGAAAAGGAATGCATAAGATGTAAGATTCTTTGAAGAACAATAGTATTTTAAAAATTCATATCGTGTTTTGAACATTTCTATCAGGCCAACAATCTCATCCTCGGATGAGTTTTCTTCGATGCAAATAAAAGACATGAGTTAAAGTCTCTAATATAGCTTGGAAATAAACTGTTGAATGTTTCCTGTATAGCTCTCTACCCTGCAAATAAAAGACAATATGCATAAGCTAGCAGTCAGTAGATCTCAAGGGGGCACACTAGCTAAAGGATGCAGCATTACGGCCATTATCTAGCCATGTACTTGTTGGTGAGAATTTATATAAATATAAAGAATGAAAAAGACGACAAGAAAGATTGGCATTAGGCCAACTCCTTTTGATTCTTTACAAACATATCTGAAAGTTAACATGTGGGCTGTGGGCATCAAATCAAAACAATAAAAAGAACATGGATTCGACCATAAGTAGCATTTGCCCTCCTTTTTTTGAAAAAAAGAAAGGTACTGCAGAGTTACAGGATTGTCAATCTTATCAGCACCATCAATTTTTGGCAATTGTAGAATTCAACCAATACACCCATTGAAGTGCTACATCCCTAGCTCGCAACCCAATTAAGAGTAAGTTCTCGCAAGCCTAGCTCCCCAGTCATTATTAAACTGCATGAAGGGCTCCGAAATGAAGACCACTATTTGAAAAAAGAGTAAATGATAATCCCAATCAACTAATTGTCTTAACTTCATTTTCTTGGCAAAAAAAAAGTTTATGCAATTCAATAATAGTAAAAAACAGTTGGCTGCCGGAGACCCTGCGCATGAACATCTTGACATATAGATTCTCCAACCCATCTAGCTCACCCTAGCATTCGCGGGGAGCACCTGAGCTGGTGCCACCACTTATTCCACAACCGCCACCGGCTGTGGAGTCCTTGATTGACGAGTATCAATGCTGAACGAAAATGTATTGCACACTGTTTCAAGTATACAGACTCCTAATACTATTTATATTCAGATTCAAATTATGAATATATGATGATTGATGATAGTGAAAAACTAAATTTATTGCACAACTGAACTGAATTTGCTGAACTCTAACTCACTATCATTAGTCTAAGAATTGAAACAAAAGGGCAATGGCGGCTACACTTACGTCAAGCAAGTCGGCGTCGATCCTAAACTTCCACGATGGCAGACCAATTCCATCGCCTGAGTTGTCGCCACTCAGGCCTTCTTGTCCAGCAGGATCGAACAAGAATACACCAGGAGCCATCTGCAGCAGCGTACGGCATAGTACAGTCCCTCGTAGCAGTGTATCGAGAAATAAATCAAATAATACACCAGAACCATGTCCTCAGATATATGGCACATAATCATGAGCATGAACAAATATAATTGACATGGTGATATCGTCAGATATATGGCACAATACCTAGTATTGTCAAGATCCAGCCGAATCGAGCAGGTGACACGATACGCAATGTAAAAAAAATTCTGCTGTAAGGCAGTAGTCTAAGAAGCATCAGTTTGCACTTGGAAAGGAAAATCTTCTCCTCGAGAAGTGCGCTTATTTAATCTGTTATTTTAAAATAGAACGTGTGATTGTTCTTCGGTGTCTTATCAGTCATGGTCTCTGGCTGTGATGTGGCCTGTCAAAAAGTCGAAGTTATCTTCATTTTTCCTTCTACATGAATCATATGATGCATCGCTTCTATGACTGAAACACCTGGATGACGATCAGCTACTTTGAATTTCCATCTTGCAGTACTAAAATTCCAATGCTTGCATCAGACCTAGAGAAGATCGAGGCGGCACATCCTACACTTGAATCAATGAATCAAGTCAAGAAGGGAAGGGAAAGAAGGAGACGATGCAAATGAGGGGATAGAGAAGGGGGTCTCAAGGAGGGGAACCTGGATCTGCCACTCGGGCGCCTAGGTGGCGGGGTGGCGGCGGCAGCCGGTTGGAGGCGCTGGGTCATGGAGTAGCAGTGCTCAAGCGGCGGGAGCGTGCTTCGGAGCTCGGGGATCTCGTCGTAGCTGAAGCCAAAGCCCAGGTCAACGCATCCCTTGACCTCCTCTAGGTCGTCATCCATGAGGCTCCTAGACCTCCCCACCGCGTCGTCTCCACCCACGAGCACGACGGGTTTCGGGTCCCACCACCCTAGCCATGCCACCTCCCACTGCGCCCTGTGCCACACGTCCAACGGCTCGGGCTCGTCGACCGACTCGACAGCCACGGCCACGGTGCTGCATCAGGGTGGTGGGTGGCAGCGGCGGCCAGCCAGCGTAGGTGCCAGGACGCCAAGGTGGCGGCGGCGGGCGTCTGGCTCGTGCGCCGGGGTGGAGGGGCATCGTGGTGAGGTTTGGGGGACTCACGGGATCAAGGAGGTCCCACTTGCCGGTGCGCGGAATCACAGGAGTGGGCAAACGAACGAACCAAAACAAATGTCGCACCAAAAGATGTCCATGTTTTGTTCTTTTTAGTTGTAGGAAATCAAACTTGTCTCGCCCGCTAGAATGCTATTCGAGTAATTTGGTATCAAATTTAATACTTTTTTTTGTCGCCACATCTTTTCTTTCCCGTTTTGCCCCTGACTGAACGTGAACGTTCCTTTTCGATCACGGTCTCTTCACGGACAGCACGAATGGGAGAGAGACGAGTCTAAGACATCACCGCTAGGGCATGCGAGGAGAGGGAGTGGCTCCCCCACCGCCGCCGCCGGCCGACGACAGCCCACCTCCTCGGCAGTCTCCCCGAAGCCAGCTAGGCGTTTCGGCTCCGCCAGTCGACGCCCGTGTTGCTCCAAGTGCTGATGGACAAGAACTGGCCGCCAGATCTCATCCAAGGGTATGTATTCTTGCTATGCTGGTATTCTAACTGTGCCCAAGCGTGTAAATTAGCCTCGATTAGTGTAGATGTGGTGGTAATCTAATTTTTTCCCCTTCAATAACTTTAGGCTAGCAATGTTTTTATCCTTTTTCTATATTGTTTGCCTTCACTAATTATTGTTTTTTTGCAGGTGACAAAGGTTATTGGTGAGCACACATGTACATCTAGTGCTAGGAGGAAGACTACCACACATGTACATCTAGTGCTTGCGTTGCTACAAAGGCAATACATCACTTTAGAAATAAAACAACTATGGGTTGTAAGGAACTGCAAAAAACTTTACAGGATGGCACTAATATATTCAATTGTTGTCCTAAATTGGTGTGCTCATTAACTTGAATATTTCTCTCTAGACTTGTAGGCAGAGAAAGCCAAGGAAAAATACAACAACATATGGTGAGAATGCAAAGATCTCAACAAAGAGAGCAAAGAAGCGAGGGGACAGTGCTGCTGAACCAACAGTGCAAGAAATGGCACCTCTCCAGACAAGACAGTCCAAAAGAGGAACCCAGCAAAAAACTGAAGCCAAGGAAATGGAAAATCAATTGATGCTTTGTGTCTGGAATATTTTTGGGACCATGAAATGTTATTTGGACCTTATCTTATGTATATGAACATGTATCGGGACATTAGCTAATTTATCTGGAATGTTACTGTGATCATGAAATTGTGTCAAAATTCTATCCAAATTGTATTGAAATTCTGTCCAAATTCAAGCAAAATTCTGTCTAATTTTTGTCTAAATTGTACCAAGATTCTGTCAAAATCATACCATAGGTCAAAAACACATGTAGATTCCAGGAAAACATCTTCATTCCATAGGACTTAATGTCATTACAACACATTCTACAAATCAGTTACTAAACAGACCACCACCAGGAGTCATACAACACAGTTCTAGAACACAATCTTGCTTCACTTGCTAATAAGCACTACCACACCTAAAAGAATCCTGCTTTTAAGCTTGTCCATCTTGAGATAGATCCTCTCTTCATCAAAAATCTTGCTTTTAAGCTTCATTTCTTCCTGACATTTAGTTTCACCATGACCTTCTAATGGCACTGCAGCTTGCAAATCTTCTTTAAGCTTCTTTGCGACTACTTTCTTGTAGTCTTTCAACCACCTAAAGAATGGACATTTCTTCACTGTCTGTGGAAATGACAATACATAACACAGTTTATTTATCCAAACATTGACACAGTACCTAGTTCATCCAGTTGTATATGACAATAAACAACGAAGCAATATATATTCACAAATTCATTGTAGTTTACACATTTGAAGAAAATTCTGCCATTGTTCTTCTAGGATTTGCATTCCACTACTTTATCACCACATTCTGGGCATGGAATCAGGGGATCCCACTAAGGCCAAGAGGATACAGAGAAAGGACAGCTGTTGGGATGAACGATGAACTAGACGAAGCCACACCCATAGCGTGGCGTGTGTGGCGGGGGCCTGGGGAAGAGCACCCGGACAGGCAGGAGCAGCGGCCGTAGATCTAGCGATGGGGAGAGTAGCGACCTGCTCGTGGGGCGCCGGCGCGCTAGCGTAGACGCGTCGAGGCGGCGACGGCGGTGGCTGTGGGTGGAAGAGAGGCGGTGGTGGCGGCCGTGGGCACGAACCCAGAGTTGCGGCGGCGGTGTTTCCGTCTCGCCCGGCCCATGCTCTCCGTGAGCTCCCGTGAAAAGACCATGAACGTGTGAAACAAAGAGATAAGGCTCAGGGGCAAACTAGAAAGAAAAGGTGTGGCGACAAAAAAATATATTAAATTTGGCACAAAATTACTCAAATGGCATTTTAGCTGGTGAGACACGTTTGATAATGGGCAAATCCCATTTACGGGATGGCAAAAGAGCGAAGCCCACATTTCATAATGGCAAAATCGCCATCTTCTCAAAATCAAAAGCAGTGGAACGGCGGAACCGCTAGCCCGAAATGAGGACATGCTGGAATGTGGGAGAAAATTCTAGAACCGGTGCGGAACCAGGGTGTTGTCTGAGACCGGCAGGGAGGTCTCTGAATGGGATCCCACCGTAGGGAGGCACCGAGCCCCCAGGGCCAATCAAACGGCCCTAGGACCCACTAGGGAAGCCCTCTGGTACTTTTGGAGTACGCCTCTAGACCGCTAGCCGACCCCTATCGAATGGGGCACGGGCCTCCACACGGACTTACACGGTAACAGCTCACTAGAGGTGTCACTGCTCGCGCCCACCGAGGGTAGCCTAGCATACTCCACCCCTCCTTCTGAACAAAAAGGATGTGCGAGGGCCGCACAAAAAATACAAGGAAACTCCTGATCGCCCTCTTGCTCCGAGCAGAGGCTTGAGGGCTCTTCTTGCAACCAAGCCGAGGCCCAGCGACCTAAACTCGCACTCAGGGGCTCGGCACTAGGCGCCGAGCCCGTTACGGTCTAGGGGGTCAAAGGCTAGGCCCCCGAGGGTTTTGACAGTCGCCCCAGGACAAACAGAGTCAGGGATGACTATGGGCGAGCCCATACATGGCCGAGGCCCAAGCAAGCAATTGCTTGGGATGCCCTAAGTCATGTCCTAGACCGGCAGGGAGGTCTCTGAATGGGATCCCACCGTAGGGAGGCACCGAGCCATCGGGGCCAATCAAATGGCCCTGGGACCCACTAGAGAAGCCCTCTGGTACTTTTGGAGTGCATCTCTGAACCGCTAGCTGACCCCTATCGAATGGGGCATGGGCATCCACTCGAACTTACCTGGTAACTACTCACCAGAGGTGTCACTGCTCGCGCCCACCGAGGGTAGCCTAGCATACTCCACCCCTCCTTCCGAACGAAAAGGATGCGCGAGGGCCGCACAAAAAAGACAAGGGAACTCCTGATCGCCCTCTTGCTCCGAGCAGAGGCTTGGGGGCTCTTCCTGCAACCAAGCCGAGGCCCAGCGACTCGAACTCGCACTCAGGGGCTCGGCACTAGGCACCGAGCCCGTTATGGTCTGTGGGCCCTCGAGGGTTTCGATAGCCACCCCAGGACAAACAGAGTCAGGAATGACTATGGGTGATCCCGTACATGGCCGAGGCCCAAGCAAGCAATTGCTTGGGATGCCCTAAGTCATGTCTGAGACCGGCAGGGAGGTCTCTGAATGGGATCCCACCGTAGAGAGGCACCGAGCCCCCAGGGCCAATCCAATGGCCTTGGGACCCACTAGAGAAGCCCTCTGGTACTTGTGGAGTTCGTCTCTAGACCGCTAGCCGACCCCTATCGAATGGGGCATGGGCCTCCACTCGAACTTACCCAGTAACAGCTCATCGAAGGTGTAACTGCTCGCGCCCACCGAGGGTAGCCTGGCATACTCCACCCCTCCTTCTAAACAAAAAGGATGTGCAAGGGCCGCACAAAAAAGACAAGGGAACTCCTGATCGCCCTCTTGCTCCGAGCAGAGGCTCAAGGGCTCTTCCTACAACCAAGCCGAGGCCCAGCAAACCAAACTCACAATCAGTTGCTCGGCACTGGGCACCGAGCCCATTACGGTCTAGGGGGTCGAAGGCTGGGCCCTCGAGGGTTTCAATAGCCGCCCCAGGACAAATAGAGTCAGGGATGACTATGGGCGAGCCCATACATGGCCGAGGCCCAAGCAAGCAATTGCTTAGGATGCCCTAAGTCATGTCCCACACCAGCAGTGAGGTCTCTGAATGGGATCCCACCGTAGGGAGGCACCGAGCCATCGGGGCCAATCAAATGGCCCTGGGACCCACTAGAGAAGCCCTCTGGTACTTTTGGAGTGCATCTCTGAACCGCTAGCTGACCCCTATCGAATGGGGCATGGGTGTCCACTCGAACTTACCTGGTAACCGCTCACCGGAGGTGTCACTGCTCACGCCCACCGAGGGTAGCCTGGCATACTCCACCCCTCCTTCCGAACGAAAAGGATGCACGAGGGCCGCACAAAAAAGACAAGGGAACTCCTGATCGCCCTCTTGCTCCGAGCAGAGGCTCAAGGGCTCTTCCTGCAACCAAGCCGAGGCCCAGCAAACCAAACTCACAATCAGTTGCTCGGCACTGGGCACCGAGCCCGTTACGGTCTAGGGGGTCGAAGGCTGGGCCCTCGAGGGTTTCAATAGCCGCCCCAGGACAAATAGAGTCAGGGATGACTATGGGCGAGCCCATACATGGTCGAGGCCCAAGCAAGCAATTGCTTAGGATGCCCTAAGTCATGTCCCAGACCAGCAGTGAGGTCTCTGAATGGGATCCCACCGTAGGGAGGCACTGAGCCCCCAGGGCCAATCAAACGGCCCTAGGACCCACTAGGGAAGCCCTCTGGTACTTTTGGAGTATGTCTCTAGACCGCTAGCCGACCCCTATCGAATGGGGCATGGGTGTCCACTCGAACTTACCTGGTAACCACTCACCGGAGGTGTCACTGCTCGCGCCCACCGAGGGTAGCCTGGCATACTCCACCCCTCCTTCCGAACGAAAAGGATGCACGAGGGCCGCACAAAAAAGACAAGGGAACTCCTGATCGCCCTCTTGCTCCGAGCAGAGGCTCGGGGGCTCTTCCTACAACCAAGCCGAGGCCCAGCGACCCGAACTCGCACTCAGGGGCTCGGCACTAGGCACTGAGCCCGTTACGGTCTAGGGGTTCGAAGGCTAGGCCCCTAAGGGTTTCGACAGCCGCCCCAGGACAAATAGAGTCGGGGATGACTATGGGTGAGCCCATACAAGGCCAAGGCCCAAGCAAGCAATTGCTTGGGATGCCCTAAGTCAAGTTCGAGACCGGTAGGGAGGTCTCTGAATGGGATCTCACCGTAGGGAGGCACCGAGCCACCGGGGCCAATCAAATGGCCCTGGGACCCACTAGAGAAGCCCTCTGGTACCTTTAGAGTGTGTCTCTGAACCACTAGCCGACCCCTATTGAATGGAGCATGGGCCTCCACTCGGACTTACCTGATAACAGCTCACCGGAGGTATCACTGCTCACGCCCACCGAGGGTAGCCTGGCATACTCCACCCCTCCTTCTGAACGAAAAGGATGCGCGAGGGCCGCACAAAAAAGACAGGAAAACTCCTGATTGCCCTCTTGCTTTGAGCAAAGGCTTGGGGCTCTTCCTGCAATCAAGCCGAGGCCCAGCGACCCGAACTCGCACTCAGGGCTCGGCACTAGGCACCGAGCCTGTTACGGTCTAGGGGTTCAAAGGCTGGGCCCCCGAGGGTTTCGATAGCCACCCCAGGACAAACAGAGTCAGGGATGACTAAGGGCAAGGCCATACATGGCCGAGGCCCAAGCAAGCAATTGCTTGGGATGCCCTAAGTCATGTCCGAGACTGGCAGGGAGGTCTCTGAATGGGATCCCACCATAGGGAGGCACCGAGCCACCGGGGCCAATCAAATGGCCCTAGACCCACTAGAGAAGCCCTCTGGTACTTTTGGAGTGCATCTCTAAACCGCTAGCCGACCCCTATCGAATGGGGCATGGGCCTCCACTCGGAGTTACTCGGTAACAGCTCACCAAAGGTGTCACTGCTCATGCCCACCAAGGGTAGCCTGGCATACTCCACCCTTCCTTCTGAATGAAAAGGATGCGTGAGGGCCGCACAAAAAAGACAGGGAAACTCCTGATCGCCCTCTTGCTATGAGCAGAGGCTCGGGGGCTCGGGGGCTCTTCCTGGAACCAGGCCGAGGCCCAGCGACCCGAACTCGCACTCAGGGGCTCGGCACTGGGCACCGAGCCCGTTACAGTCCAGGGGTTCGAAGGCTGGGCCCTCGAGGGTTTCGACAGCTACCCTAGGACAAACAGAGTAAGAGATGACTATGGGTGTGCCCGTACATGGCAGAGGCCCAAGCAAACAATTACTTGGGATGCCCTAAGTCATGTCCGAGACCAGCAGGGCGGTCTCTGAATGGGATCCCATCGTAGGGAGGCACCGAGCCCTAGGGCCAATCAAACGGCCCTGGGACCCACTAGAGAAGCCCTCTGGTACTTTTGGAGTGCGTCTCTAGACCGCTAGCCGACCTCTATCGAATGGGGCATGGGCCTCCACTCGGACTTACCCGGTAACAGCTCACCGGAGGTGTCACTGCTCACGCCCACCGAGGGTAGCCTGGCATACTCCACCCCTCCTTCTGAACGAAAAGGATGCGCGAGGGCCGCACAAAAAAGACAGGGAAACTCCTGATCACCCTCTTGCTCCAAGCAGAGGCTCGGGGGCTCTTCCTGCAACCAAGCCGAGGCCCAGCGACCCGAACTCACACTCAGGGGCTCGGCACTGGGCACCGAGCCCGTTACGGTCTGGGGTTCAAAGGCTGGGCCCCCGAGGGTTTCGATAGACGCCCTAGGACAAATAGAGTTAGGGATGACTATGGGCGACCCCGTACATGGCCGAGGCCCAAGCAAGCAATTGCTTGGGATGCCCTAAGTCATGTCCAAGACCGGTAGGGAGGTCTCTGAATGGGATCCCACCGTAGGGAGGCACCGAGCCATCGGGGCCAATCAAACAGCCTTGGGACCCAGTAGAGAAGCCCTCTGGTACTTTTGGAGTGCGTCTCTGAACTGCTAGCCGACCCCTATCGAATGGGGCATGGGCCTCCACTCGGACTTACCCGATAACAGCTCACTGGAGGTGTCACTGCTCATGCCCACCGAGGGTAGCCTGGCATACTCCACCCCTCCTTCTAAACGAAAAGGATGCGCAAGGGCTGCACAAAAAAGATAGGGAAACTCCTGATCGCCCTCTTGCTCCGAGCAGAGGCTCGAGAGCTCTTCCTACAACCAAGCTGAGGCCCAGCGACCCGAACTCACACTCAGGGGCTTGGCACTGGGCACCGAGACCGTTATGGTCTAGGGGTTTGAAGGCTGGGCCCCCGAGGGTTTCGGCATCCGCCCCAGGACAAATAGAGTCAGGGATGACTATGGGCGAGCTTGTACATGGCCGAGGCCCAAGCTAGCAATTGCTTGGGATGCCCTAAGTCATGTCCCAGACTGGTAGGGAGGTCTCTGAATAGGATCCCACCGTAGGGAGGCACCGAGCCACCGGGGCCAATCAAACGACCCTAGGACCCACTAGAGAAGCCCTCTGGTACTTTTGGAGTGCATCTCTGAACCGCTAGCCGACCCCTATTGAATGGGGCACGGGCCTCCAATCGGACTTACACGATAATAGCTCATCGGAGGTGTCACTACTTGCACCCACCAAGGGTAGCCTGGCATACTCCACCCCTCCATTCGAACGAAAAGGATGCGCGAGGGCCGCCTAAAAAAGACAGAGAAACTCCTGATCGCCCTCTTGCTCCAAGCAGAGGCTCGGGGGCTCTTCCTGCAACCAAGCCGAGGCCCAGCGACCCAAACTCGCACTCAAGAGCTCAGCACTGGGCACTGAGCCCGTTACAATCTAGGGGTTCAAAGGCTGGCCCCCTGAGGGTTTCGACAGTCGCCCTAGGACAAACAGAGTCAGGGATGACTATGGGCGAGCCCGTACATGGCCGAGGCCCAAGCCAGCAATTGCTTGGGATGCCCTAAGTCATGTCCGAGACTGGCAGAGAGGTCTCTGAATGGGATCCCACCATAGGGAGGCACCGAGCCCCCGAGGCCAATCAAACGGCCCTAAGACCCACTAGAGAAGCCCTCTGGTACTTTTTGAGTGCGTCTCTCAACTGCTAGCTGACCCCTAACGAATGGGGCATAGGCCTCCACTCGGACTTACCCAGTAACAGCTCACCGGAGGTGTCACTGCTCGTGCCCACTGAGGGTAGCCTGGCGTACTCCACCCCTCCTTCTGAACTAAAAGGGCGTGCGAGGGCCGCACAAAAAAATACAGGGGAACTCCTGATCACCCTCTTGCTCCGAGCAGAGGCTCGGGGGCTCTTCCTGCAACCAAGTCGAGGCCCAGTGACCCGAACTCACACTCGGGGGCTCAGTAAAATGCGATAAAACCCTGCACTCGACATGAGAAAAGCCCCTAGAGGAATAAATCCACTCCTCCAGGGCCTCGGGGGCTACACCTGGTGTGTGCGCTCGCGCACACCCACCGAAGCCTCGAGTACGAAACATCATCCCGCCAGGAGCTGTCGTGAGCCAAGTCTCGTCAAAACCTCAGGGAGAGCGCTCACGCTCTCCCCGAGGCTCGAGGGCTACTGTCGGGTACCATAAAAAGGGATCCCCTAAGCAAGAACCGAAAAAATCGCTTAGACCTTATAAATATCAAAGCCAAGAGACAACCACAAGGCCTCTGACGAGGTACCGATTCTCCGACTTGCCCGAGGCCCCGCCCGTAAGGCCTCGCACGAGGTGCCGATTCTCCGACTCGCCCGAGGCCCCACCCGTAAGGCCTCGCACGAGGTACCGATTCTTCGACTCGCCCGAGGCCCCGCTCGTAAGGCCTCGGATGAGGTACCGATTCTCCGCCTCGCTCGAGGCCCCATGCCACAAGGCCTCGGATGAGGACGTCACGTCCAACTAATGCATTCAACCACTCCCGCAACATCAGCCGAATGATGGCTCGACACATCGGAGTGGCCAACGAGGTGGGAGTCACATCGACGCCATGCCATCCAAGACAGGATGGGGCAGGGGTTACCGGCCGCTGTGCTCGGCACTATGCCCACAACTGACACCCGTGATGCACTATGCTGCCTAATCCCTGCTCCAAAGATAGTGCGGCGTGGGAAATCAAGTCCGGGTCCCTGTAGCCTCGAAATCAACGTACAAGACCAACTGCTCCCTCCGAGCCTCGGCCATCCGCTTTCGGGCTCCTGTAGCCTCGGGACTCACGCCCACCGAGCCCCCCATAATGGTTCAACCTCTGCACCAACTAGGCCTCGGCTCTCTATGTTGACAGCACTCTAGGACCGACGTGTCATTCGTAGTACGCGCCATGCCCTGCGTCAAGCCGCAGGGGCTCCCACATCGTGCACAGGGCCAAGCCCCTGTAGCCTCGGAATCATCGCACCCATGTCGTCGCCTCTACCCAGCCTCGGCTCCCCGCGTCAGTCAAACATACAGCGACTAGCACGCCTCCAACAGAAGAAGGCGCGCATGCCATCACAGGAGCTCCCGCGTTGCACAGGATCGGACGTGACCGGCACGTCGCTCCAGTGCACCAGGACAAGGCTGCTCCACCGACCATGCCGCCACAGTGATGAGCTACATGGCTCGGACATGCCGCCTCTACTCACAAAACGCCATGTAGCAAATCCATGTACCGCCCTCGTGCCTCCCTTCGACTATAAAAGAGAGTGACCGGGGCAGCTTCTACAGACAGACACACGAGACACAGACACGCGCAAGCAACGCACAATGCTCTGTAGCACACACGCTCCCTCACTGCAAGAGATCAACATCTCAAGCAATCCACGCCACTCCACGCAGAGACCTGGGACCAACTCCCTCTCTCGCTCAGCTTGTAAGCCCCTACTACAAGCACATCGGTGCAAGGAATACAAGATCGCTCTCTCAGACTGACATAGGGCAGCTATTGCCTGAACCAGTATAAACCTTGTGTCTCTTTGCATTACCATCCAGGATTAGGGACACGCAGTATACTTTTATTAGTCGGTTGAGGACCCCCTGGATCCAAAACACCGACATATAGCTTAGTTATAGATTAATTTATATTTAACAAGCATAAACCTAAATAAAATCTATAACTAAGTTATACATGATCTGATGAGTATGAAATTTTTACTATAGTTTAAGCATACAATAATTATCCCACCATAAAAATTCCACCACAATTGGACCATAGAAGCTGTAGCTATGAATTATTCTATTTAATTACAGAAAAACATAGATCTAAAGCCAGAATAAAAACTTTGTACTAAAGCATATCATATTATATGTTCACCTACTCATGTGGAGTCCAAAAAATTAATTTTCTATTTTTATAATTTTTCTGTGATTTACTATGATTTTTTAAAAATTCAGCCGAAATAAATAAAAAAGGAAAAAACAAAACGCCTTCAAAACCACTTATAACAGGGCCAGGAATGTAAAATGAACGGTTTTAAAAGTTGAGGGAGGTGTTTTGCCTAGTTTTGATGTTCAGGGAGAACAAGCGGACTTTCGCGAAAGTTGAGAGAGGTAACGTGAGCTTTTTCCTTAGGAATATCATTGAACGAGTATCCTCCCTAGACTCAAAAACCGTCCGAACAGCCTTGCACTATCAAAACTGGTTATTTTACCTCAAGACTGACTACACATCTCATGGAAGATTTTGTTGTTTGTTGTCTTCCACATTTTCAACAAATCAATATTTAGCACGTCACATGAAAAAATGAAACAAAAAAACAGAACATGCATGTCACATGACTAACCTTCTAGAAGATTTTATGGTTGTAATCTTCTGGAAGATTTTAACGGTGGTTATCTTCCAGAAAATAAATGACAGAAAAAAAACAGCAAAGACAGGACATAACCAGCTAACAAACAGCACAAGTACAACAGGTAGCAACTTGACGGACAAGAAGAAAACAGACAACCAAAAGAAATCACATTCGCGGCTGCATACGTACACCAAGATCAGAAGGAAACCAAGAAGATGCAAAGCAGGTACTCCACCAAAATCAATCCACCACAAGAACCTTCTCTCTCACAAAAGTTCTGCATAAACCTGCATCTACTTTTGTTAGGAATTACTGATAAAGTAAGACCATTCCAAAATTTCCCAAAATACAAGCTTCAAGATGTGTAGGTTCACTAGATCCAACTGAATCACCAAGAACAATATCTCAAAATCCAGGAGAAAATCATCAGAAGAAGGTAAACCAAAGATCCTAACTCAGTCATATATCAAGATATGTAGGTTCACTGAAACCTGGACCTTAGCTAGTAATATATGAAAAGATCTTAATATATGAAAATATGCATCTCCATGTGTTACCTACAAGTCTGCATAAAAAAGGCAATTGGGGAACTAGCTAGTAGCAGCTAGCAGCAAAAGGAAAACCTACCAAACACTTCGGCCCTCTTATCAAGCATCACCACAAGAGGTACCTCTTGTTTGTAATCTGAAAGATGAGATAAACATGGACATTTGAGAAACAAGAAGCAGTAGTACAAAGTACAGCTGTTGTAGCAATCGTGGGCCTCCTGGATGCTGCCATGGATGGCGAAGGCACGCCGAGGGCAGCCTCGAGCCGGGTCTCGCAGGTCAGGTATGCGCCGCGCATGACCTTGAGCCCCAGCCACACGCGCTCACGCCGTCACACCCGTAGTGGTTGGAGATAGCGTGGGCCCCCCGCGGGGGCCTGCGTTCCCGCCCGAGGCCGGATGCGCTTCCCGGGGTCGGGCGAGGCAGAGTCCGTTCCCTAGGGGTCGGGCGAGGCAGAGTCCCCCCTCGGCGGGGGGGAGGGGGTTCGGGCGAGACGGAGCCCACGCCCTAAGGGTCGGGCGAGACGGAGCCCACGCCCTAAGGGTCGGGCGAGGCGGAGCCTGTGCCCTTGGGATCAGGCAAATCGGAACCTTCCTCAGAGGGATCGGATGAGGTTGCGGTCATACCCTTGATCGTTTGGGTGAGTTAATGTTGATGACGATTAGTTCCCCTTCTCTGGGTACCCTAACATCCATACCCGACACTTGTCACCTCATCTTTTATCCTATGTGGCACCTTATTTAATGCTATGGACACTATCCTAGTCATTGGGTTGGGAATTGCCTTATGGCTCTCTACTCTCTGCTCTCTGCTCAGGCCTCTTGTGCAATCAATCCCCCCTTGTCTTTCAGGGTCTTCGTAGTCCTGAAGCAGAAAGTAAATGCAAATGTCTATTAGAGCAACTAACTAGGTTATTAACTTTTATTTTTCCCAGGTTCACTGATCATATTTTGTTGAGAAAATATATGTATGAAGTGCTCAAAATAGGTAACAAATTGGCATGATTGCCTGCATATAAATGTAAAAGGGGCTCCAGCTAGTGATGTGTGGCAAATCAGGATTGGCAGCCAGCTTCTAGCAGCCGGTTAAGATTTTGCTAGAGTGCACAAGCACAACAAGAATCCAATTAAACCGAAAAATGGGTAAAAGATGAACCAGCTGAGCAAGCCCAAACATTATTCAACTGGCTGCATGCATACATGGTTAGAAATTGGGGAAGTGGAGAAATATGAAAAGTTGACCTGATAGATATATGTACGAATGTTAGCTTAAAGTTATTTACAGATTGAAATAGAACCCAATCCAAACTCGGTCATGTAGGGGTCTACGATGGATATGTAAACAGGATTTAGTGGACCAACAGGATTTAGGGGTCTAATGAGATACCTTATCTATTCAAACCTGCTACCGCTAGACCCCTCCAAAAGGTAATACTCCTTTATCCGGATATTCATTTAGAATAGGTGCTTAGCACTATATTTCTATAATAATCTGTGTTTATCATTTCTTTTGTGCCACGCATTGTAACCGGACAGAACTTCCAACGAGAATTTTCCTTAAAAAATTGATGATGAAACATTTTCTGCTTGCATTTGAATTCTGCAAAATAGATTGTGCAAAGTTGAAGCTTGTAAGTTTAGGGATGTAAATGGTGATTTTTTTTAATTTTAACACTTTTTGAAAACTAATTTTAAATCTAACACTGTCGGTTTTTTTAAACTAACACTTTTGGCCGCGCCTATTGTCCTGGCGCGGCCAAATACCTGTGTCGCGCCATGCATGGTGGCCCGGCAGCGGGCTGACGTGGCAACGACCGGATTCGCTGACCGCTGACGTGGCAGGGCCTACCGCGCCACTGATCTTGGCGCGGCAGTGCCGCGCCCTGATCCGTGGCGCGGCAGAGCCGAATATAACCCCCGCGGCCAATCCCGCCTACCCGAGCAGCAAACTCCGCACCTGGCCGCCGCGCCCGCATCCGCCCGCGCTAGCCCGCCGGCCCTGCCTGCCGCCGAGCACGCCGACCGCCGCGCCATGAACGCCGGCATGCACAGCCGTCGGCCGCCCGGTGCGGCCGCTGCGCCCGCACGCCGGCGCGCCACCTCCTCCGGCCACGCATGCCGGTTGCCCGCCAAGGCCTGCGCCTGCGCCTCCCGGCCCGGTCAGCGCGCCACCGCCGTGAGGACGAGCACCGCTGCCGCGAGGTACTCCCCTAATATAGTTAGTATAGTTAATAAAGTTAGTAAAATTAGTAAAGTATAGTTAGTATAGTTACTAAAGTTAGTTAGTAAAGTTAGTTTAGTAAGTTAGTATAGATTGTAAAGTTAGGTAGTTTAGTTAGTACAGTTATTGAGTCTAGTCATACATTGGATTTAGTCTAATTAGTTGTTGTAGTTAGCCTTGTATAGATGTTAATATTAGATTAGTTAGTATAGTTAAGTTAGAGTAGGTATTAATATTACTATGGACATTACGTATGACAATTTCGACAATTTGATGAAGTTTTTTGAAATGCTTTTGCAGATGGATTGTTGTGTTAGAGTTTTATACGGAGGAAGTGTTAGGAGAGAAGATGGTATGTTTGAAGATATGGAAGAAGAATTGGAATGGTTTGATGAACCTCCAAGCTTCAACGACCTTTGTGTCCGTTTGAATACAAAGTTTGGCAGTGATTTCACACTGAAGGAGAGGTTTGATACTGGGAAGACGAGGGCACACTGTGTCCTCATGCCCTTGCGCGACCCTACTCACTGGTCCCGCTACACTAGGGTTCTCCAAGGTTCCAATGTGCCCATGGCTGAGGTAGTGGTGGAGAATGTGTACAGGATGCAGGGTGTTCAGGAAGGCCCGTCCATTGATGGTTTTGGAGGCAATGAACAAGAAATATGGGTCGAAGGGGAAGCAACTCAAGATAACATAGATTTGGATGGTAAGTTGACGCAGGAGCAGTTTCATTCAACTGCAGTAGGCTGTATAAGCAATGACTTTGATGTGAATGAGTTTGAACAGGAAGATGAGGAGCAGGAGGAGGACAGGATCGGTGATGTAGTTAGCAATGATTTAGACAATTCTGATGATGACGAAGGAGGTACAGATGCTATGCCAACACCGGCTGATGCCATGCCAGTACCGGTTTATACTATGCCATTACCAGTACCAACTGAGGTTCTGCATGGTGTCCAGGCTCAGGGTAGACTAGTCACAGATTTGGCTGCAGATGATACCCCCTATGATTCATGGGCCAGAATTAGCGAAGTGCAGCAGTATATTCCACCACCACCTTACACAGCGACTGAGCTTGAGCAACTAAGGTCCAAGAACGTACCTTTCAGGGGCGTTCCGAACTATAGGGATGTCAGCATGATGGATATGGCAGTTTATGACACCGGTCTCCAGATGTGTAGAAATTCATCGTATGACCATAAGAAAGAAACCCTTAGGAAGGGGATGATATTCAACACAATGTCAGAAATGAAACTCTTCCTTCAGGACTATGCTGTGTACCACCATAGGCCGTACACCGTCACTCATTTGGACCAGGAGTTGAGGTACCACGTGATATGCAAAAACAGTTGTATGTGGAGGTTAAATGCACGAAAGAGACAGAGTGATGGCAAGTGGAGGATAACTAAAGTTGTTGAACCCCACACTTGCCTAGACAATAGGGGGAAGGAAAATCATCAGCAGCTCACTGCATGTTACCTTGCCCGTTGTATATTGGGGCTCATTGATGACAATAATAATATTTCGGTGTCTTCTTTACAACAGTCCATATCTAGATTCGTTAAGTACGATGTGACGTAAGGAAAGGCTTGGCGTGCTGAGCAAATTGCTCTAGCGATTCAATGGGGTAGTTAGAAAGAAGCGTACAATAGGGTGCCCCGCATCTTATGTGCAATGCATTACTAAAACCCTGGCTTGAAATGGTTTGTGGACACCAGAGGGATGTGTTTTTGGAACCCATTGAGGCTTGTCCTCTATCGTGTGTTCTGGTCGTTCGCGCAAACGAAACATGCATTCTAGTTTTGTCGGCTAGTCGTACTTGTTGATGGCACTTTCCCGACAGGAAAGTATAGGGGCACCTTGATGATGGCTGCTGCTGTTGATCCTGAGGATCAGATAGTACCCATGGCTTTTGCTTTGGCAGACAGAGAGAACAATGAATCGTGATCATGGTTTATGCGACTTCTACATGTACAGGTGCTTGGCCCAACTCGCACTATATGTTTGATCTCGGACCGTCATGTAGGGCTTCTTAATGCTGTAGCTGAGCATATAGATGGGTTCCCGCCTCTAGTACATAGATGGTGCATGAGACACTTTGAGGCTAATTTCTGGCGACGTCAGCGGAAGCAGGAGGTATGTGACAAGATAAAGGCTCTATGTTGTGTACGTACAGAGCACCAGTTCAAGGAGACAAAGAGAGAACTAGACAAGATGGTAAATGCAGCGGGAAAGGCCCGGTTAGAGGCGCAGATAGAACAGAAGGCTTGAAAGCTCTAGTTTAGTTTTGGTGAATTGATGAAACCCTAAGTGCTAACCTAGTTTATCAAGTGATCATGAGATAGGTAGCACACTCCAAGTGGTGAAGCAAATGAAGATCATAGCATGATGGTGATCAAGTGCTTGGACTTGGAAAGAAGAAAGAGAAAAACAAAAAGCTCAAGGCAAAGGTATAAACCATAGGAGCTATTTTGTTTTAGTGATCAAGACACTTAGAGAGTGTGATCACATTTAGGTTTGATAGCCGTACTATTAAGAGGGGTGAAACTCGTATTGAAATGCGATTATCAAAGTGCCACTAGATGCTCTAACTCGTTGCATATGCATTTAGGATCTAGTGGAATGCTAACACCCTTGAAAATGTTTGCGAAAATATGCTAACACATGTGCACAGGGTGATACACTTGGTGGTTGGCACATTTGAGCAAGGGTGAAGAAGTTAGAGGTGAAAAGGAGTAAGTCTCGCTGGTCACATGGTGACTGGACGCTAGTCCTAGAGGAACCGGCGCGTCTGGTTAGTTGTAACAGCGGAGACGCTGGCGTCGGTCAAACGCCTGGACGCTGGGTCGCTCAGCGACCAGACGCTGGCAGGGTGTGTCTGGTCCTATTGCCGGGCAGCGTAGAGAAAAGTCACTGAGTGACCGGACGCTGGCAGGGTCCGGTCAAGCATGACCGGACGCATCCGGTCGAAGAAAATCATTTCTGAAACCTTACTGGAAACGACCGAACGCTGGATGCTAAGCGTCCGATCAGGTTCTGCGCTGCGTCTGGTCAACAGATGACCGTTGAAATCTAACGAACAGTATTTGAAGTAGGGGACATGTGGCATGAATCATGTGACCGAACGCTGAGGGCCAGCGTCCGATCGATCGGACCGGAGCGTCCGGTCACCCCGCATTGTGCCCAGTGAAGGGGTACAATGGCTCTATTTCGTGGGGGCTTCTATTTAAGCCCCATGGCTGGTTGAAACTTACACCTTTGGCCATTTTCATTAACATAGCAACCTTGTGAGCTTAGCCAAAGCCCTCCTACTCATCTCCATCATTGATTCATCATCTTTGTGAGATTGGAAGAGGATCCAAGTGCATTGCTTGAGTGTTTGCATCTAGAGGTACTTGGTGTTCATGTTTCGCTGCGAGATTTGCTTGTTACTCTTGGTGGTTGCCGCCGCCTAGACGGCTTGGAGCAGCGAGGATCGTTGAGCGGAGAGTGGTGATTGTCTCCAGCTCCGATCGTGGTGATTGTGAGGGGTTCTTCACCTTTCTCCGGGGAGAGCCAAAAGATACTCTAGTGGATTGTTCGTGGCTTGTGTGATCCTCATCTTGTGTTGGTTGTGCGACACCCTATTGAGGGTTTGGCGTGTGAAGCCAATTAGCGCGTGAACCTCCAAGTGAGTGAATCGCCACAACGAGGACTAGCTTGCAGGCAAGCAAGTGAACCTCGGTAAAAAATCATTGTGTTCATCATTGATTCCAAGGTGATTGGTCTTCATTGTTATTCATCCTTGTGATTAATTGGTTCCTTCATCTACACGACGGTATAATCTTCTTGATCACTCTCTTTATATTACCGCAAACTAGTTGTTAAGCTCTTTAGTGTAGCTAGTTGTGAGAGCTTGCTTGCTTGGTTGGTGTGGCTCTTTAGTTAGCCTTTGAGAGCACACTAACATAGAGTAGTGTCATAGCTATTGTGTGAATAGATACTATCAAAACTAGAATTGTGGTAGGTGGCTTGCATTTTGAGTAGGCTAGCGCAACACTTGATTCGCCTCATAATTGTCTAACCATTTGTTAAGTGTTGTTGTAGAAATTTTTATTAGGCTATTCACCCCTCTAGCCATTAGGACCTTTCAAGGCTCAGTGGGCGTTAGCATATGACGAGAGGGGGTTCAGGTATGGCATCATGATCACTAACTCCTCGGAGTCCTTCAACCGTGTATTCACTGGAGTTCGATCGTTGCCTATGTCTGGAATTATTGAGTTCTCCTTTCATAAGTGCAATGAATATTTTGTGAAGAGGTGGAAACTTGCGCAGAGGAATATAGCTGAGCAAGGGCGTTTTGGAAAGGCCGGAGCTGAACATTTGAAGGAGACTGAGGAATTGGCCAAGCAGCACATCGCCGAGCCGTATGGACCCCGCCGCTATATCTTTAGTGTACGGGGCAAGGGTGGCACAAGCTGGGGCGGCGAACGTTATGGTGGACGAAACTACCGAGTTGATCTTAAAAAGGTAGAGTGCAATTGCAACGTCCCTCAGATCATGCATGCCCCTTGCTCTCATATGATCACGGCCTGCAGGGTTCGCGGGTACAACTATGAGGATCTGCCATATATGTCACCCTTGTATCTCCGTTCGAACACCGTTAGTATTTGGGAGATGAGCTTCGAGCCATACCTTGACCCGACACAGTGGCCACCTTATAATGGTTATGACTACGTGCAGCATCCGGATCTAATGAAGGTAGGGAAGGGTAGGAGAAAGAAGAAGTGACTCAAGGGGGACATGGACGCTATGAGAGGGTACGACGAAGACATGTACGGCGGGGGAGACTTCAACGAGACCCGTGGCAGGAATCTTTGCTTTGTTTGCAAACAATCTGGTCACAAGGCTAGCAGGCATAGAAGACGAGGGCAGCAGGTGATTTCATATTGTGTTCGTATTACATAACAAGTAGTTTAAATTTTGCAATGCTACAAAATGTTTATCTGAATATTGTTAATTTGAATACTCTAACCCTTTGTTTATCAATTTATAAAAGGATGGCCCCTCCGACGCCGCACCAGCTGTACCCCTTCTTGAGGTGGAGTACGACGACCCCCTTCTTTCACCGGACGGCGAGGTTTCCAAGAGGCGTTCGAGGGATCCTTACATTCCTGGGACTTAGTTCGTTACGTCGAACTTATGTCGAACGAATATTGTCCTTGAAAACTTGCAGACTCATAAACCAATGAAAATATTACGTGGCAACTTCTAACTAAATAATTAGCCTTAACATTGACAAAATTAAACTAATATCTTACTTCAAACCATAGCCCATAGTTCCCAAACATAATTTTCCTCCTAACCTTAACTCTCATTCATAATATCCTATCGACCATTCAAACAAAAAAAATATGCGTCATTACCTTGAACGAGGACGAGAAGGGAGGGAGGCGGTCGGGGAATGGAAGGGAATGGAGGGAGGCGGCAACGTTGGGGCCGGGCGGAGGGGGGGGGGGGGGCGGCCGCGGCGGCCAGGCGCGGGAAGGCGGGCTTGTTGCTCGGGTAGGCGAGACTGGCCACGGGGTTATATTCGGCTCTGCCGCGCCACGAATCAGGACGCGGCACTGCCGCGTCAAGATCCGTGGCGCGACAGGCCCTGCCACGTCAGCAGTCAGCGATTCCGGTCATCGCCACGTCAGCCCGCTGTCGCGCCACCATGCATGGCGCGGCACAGCCATTTGGCCGCGCCAGGACAATAGACGTGGCCAAAAGTATTAGTTTTAAAAAAACCGACAGTGTTAGATTTAAATTTAGTTTTCAAAAAGTGTTAAAATTAAAAAAATCGTAAATGATACAAATATTATCGATTCGTATCCGATTGGTGGGGTTTATATCAGTTCGAATCCGATTGGAGGGGTTTATATCCATTCGAATCCGAGTCCGGACACTTAGCGTCCAACACCGTATCCGAATCCGAATACTCAAAGTTGATTTTTATGATGTTGATATCTATTCCTATCTTATCAGACACAAGTGGACACTATTCGTATCCGATCCGAATCCAAGAGAAGAAAAACTATCCATATTTGTATCCATCAGTATCCGATCCGTTTACGTCCCTACTTGTAACTCATATCTATCTTAGATTTCCCCATTATAAGTTTTTTTTAGAATTACATAGTATAATATAGACACCCACAACACACACGCACATTCATCCCTATGAACACACATAGGTAAACCCTACCCATGTGACCACCTCCGAAAGACTGAGTCAGCAGATTTCAAAATTCACGAAGTCACCATTGAATACAACTTGCCTTTGTCGACAATTACTGCCAGCTTACAATCTGATGTATTATATGTGATAGCAAATACCATATATGGTACCATCACCCTTCTATCATTTTGTATCGTGTTTTTTGTATGGTGATGTATGCAAACATGGCATTGAAGCGTGAAGCTCCACGCGCGCGAAAGACACTAGTGCATTATCTAAACAAAGTGCACAGAATAAGTCACGGTGGTTTCCTCTTCATCTCTCATGATTATCAGCAATCTCAAGTTCGGGCGATCATTTGAGAGAGAGCAGATCTCTTTTTACAAAAACGGAAAAAGAACAAGAAAGAGCATATCCAAGTTTTAATTTACCCCATGGCATACATGATTACCAGCAATCTCAAGTTCGGGCGATCATTTGTGAGATGAAGCAGATCTCTTTTTACAAAAACGGAAAAAGAACAAGAAAGAGCATATCCAAGTTTTAATTTACCCCATGTGTTAGTTTCGCCCATAAATAAACCCCCATTTCAAATAAAATAAACCCGGCAAAATTGTGATAAACTAAGTGCATTTTGTTCAGTCAAATATTTTTGCCCTGTTCGTTTGGCTGATAAGCAATGATTGAAAATACCATTGACTGATTTGTTGGGAGAGAAAAATACTATTCATTGACTAAAAAAATACGACTTATAAGCCAAGCGAACAGGGCGTTTAGCTACAACTGTCAGTCAGACCATCCTGCAGTAACCATTAAAAGTCTAAATATATTTATATTGTTTAGACAGAAGGGCAACGATACCTCTATAGTTACTTAGAAACTAGCAAGATGAGCAGAACAAAGTCCGTTACTGGCCTGACATCCGAGTGATAGCCCTCCCAATAAGCTAAAAGGTACAGCATATATATCCACATCAAGTGCACCATAATACTAACATAGCTCGATGCATTAATAGCCCGACACCGTCTATAATAGAGTCCTTCCCATAAGCTCAGGGACATCATCCATATCCTCATCAAGTGCACCATGATACCAATATGGTTCAGGCACTGGCCACCTGTCATCCAAAATATTTCTCTCCAATGTAGGTTATAGTTGTTGAATAAAATAGTTTTCAGTCACAAACAAGTGGCAACGAGAAAACAGAACAGATATTACCTGTTTTCCTTCTCCTGGGGATCAAGTATGGACACAGGATTAAATCCGCTGTAATCCAACATTTTTTCAACTTAAGTTCATAGACTGTTAACCCTACCCAGCTATAACTGACACAAAAGAAAAAAAAAACCTTTCCGATGGTAATATGAACCTTTCTGATGGTAATATGAAATTATTTGATCCTTTTAAGACATCGACAACCTTGTCCATTGGAAGGAAAGGAGTTAGATCTCTTCCATCATAAAAGTTCATGCCAACAAAAGTCCCATGAAAATCAATAAGAGGGCCACCAATCCCAGCCTAGTACCAAAAAAAAGGCAAATGTTACTGGAAAACTTCTAATTCCTGATATATATGTGATTAAAGAGAGCTTGGATTCTAATGCAATTACCTAATACAGGCCACCATGCAAAGAAAAATAAACAGTAAGAAATTCAACACACTACCTTCTTGATTTTACAAGTGGAACATCGAAGCTCTTGGCACTCAAGTTTGCGATCCTTGTAATTACGTTTCACTTTACCAATTGTACCCATCAATAGCCCATGTATAGGATCACGCCCTAGAGCAACTACCTTTTCAGATGATGACTCTTGCATTCCTTCATTAAAAATGTCTTCTGGGTGAATAGCTTTGAAACCTTTCTTGAAACTGACAATAGCAATATTTTTGTGTAAGTTATACAATTCCAATGTCCCATCACGACGTTGATTCGGTGGGAGAAACACCTCAATCTGCATTGATTAACTGAGCTCAGCCAACCATATATATAACTTAAAAGACCAAGTGTGATAGGAGCACCAACCCTCAAGTTTCTGTCAATGTTGCCTTCATTATCACGACTTCTAACTAAACTGGCAGAAGTCAGGACAACAGTGCGTTTGGCTCTGCTTCCAGGCCACTTTATAAGCAACCCTGTGCAAGCAAAAGACCTCGAGTAATCACGGTTGAAAGAAGCAAGCGAGACAACTCTACGGGATATTTTTGTTACAACTTTCTTTTCAAGTTTCACCCAGACACGCTCCCAACGATCATTGGGCAGATCACCAAAAGGATACCCATTCCAAGCACGCAGTTCACCAAAGCGGTCTTCAAAACGATCAAGCAACTCCCCATTGACTGGTTAAAAAACCAAGATCAGAAGTTAATTATAAAGAAGAGAACAAGGGACATCAGAAATATCAATCAAAACCAAAGAACTTACATTCAAGCACAAGCGGTGGTGGCATTGGATAGCCAACGGATCTTAGCCAGTAAATAGTTTTCATGAATCCTGATGCAACAAGGTCATTAATATTAGTACTCCGAATGACAACACATAATATTCTGTGGGCAATGGTCAATAGGTAACATTTACATGATGGCTTGCAAGATTATTCACACCTGAAGGGACTACGCTTGATACACCTGAGGGCAACGAATAACCGTAGAAGTGAAGTTTTTTAGGACTGCAATAGAAAACATCGTTCTCATAAATAAAACAGTGGAACTAACAAAACAGCAAAAATAGAAGAGTATACCAACACATGAAACAACTCAAATGGAAGGAATCAAAGTATGGAAAAAATTTGGCAATCAGACTCATACAACTCTAAGGGATATATTTGCCCATATCATCCGAACGAGTTGTTTCATCTCTTTCTCATCTAGAAAGAGTAGCTTTAAAATTAAGCACGAGCACTAATTTAGCAATAGGAGACAGCACTCATGCAGGTCTCCATCAGGTAGAGGTAACAGGAACCAATTTGTTTCACAAATTAGTGAGTGAAAACCCACAAGGCTCCAATACACCAGAAAAAAAAGGTAACAGATATAAATAAGCTAGCTAACCGGGGAAGACATCTCTCCCAAAGACATACTTGAGTATCTGAAACAACTCCAAGCGTTGACGGAGTGATTTCCGTGATAGGAACTTGGCGCATTTCCTATTCTCATCAACATCATGACAAAGATCAACGATCATCCCATGAAACCTCTCGTCATTTCCTACAAGTGGCCCTCCAAGTGCAGCCTCGAACAAAAGCAAAGTGGCACAGTTTATGAAGGAAAAGTGCATTTTACTTTGGTGCATGTAGTGATACATTAGACCAAAGACATCATAACGCCAATATTATTTTCAAACTTTCCATCATGCCAAAAAGTTAAAATAAATCAACAACTTACCTCTGTGAAACCTTGACTATCAGAAAGGAAGATGTTGGGGGATTCATTAGACAGAGACCCACGCATGGCCATTAAACTCCCTGAATTGAAGGCACGCCCAGCAGCTAATACATGACCATCAGGGTGGTCAGGTGATGCCTGAAGATCGAGATCTACAGGATCAACATGTAGGCAGTCGATGGATGTAACAATAGCAATATCTTCATCATATAGTCCCAAGAGCCCATCTTCAGTTGTATTATCAGGAAGGCGCACTTGAATCTAATGACAAAAGCAGTAGATCAGCACAGAATGGCCACAATTAGCTCGAATAATAAACAAATAAAAAATGGAGGACACAATGTCATATCAGCAGCACCAACCCTCAAGTTATCATCTCTATTTCTTTTTAGATTGAATTCTCTAACCAAACATGCTGAAGTGACAAATCTTGTTAGCCCTTGTATAGCTGACCCATGTGGTAGAGTTATGCCAGAGCATGCAAACAACATGTTTTCTTCTGCATCATGATTTAAATCATTAACAAGTGACAACAAAAATAATAAAATACAAATTAGGAAATTTCATAAGCATACCAGCACAATCACCATCAAACAAAGCAAGTGAGACAACACTGGATCGACAGAGTTCTTGGCCACCTTTAACTTCATCACCAAATGGTTTCTCTTTAAAGGGAATGATTGGAACTTCCCGATCGGGTAATCCGCCACTGCCAAATCGTTCCTCCTCAATAGCACATTCCTTCTTGTCAAAATCAGCCAACGCTGCCAGACTAGCTTGTACTGGTTAACAGATATGATACGCTAAAACTGTTAGTGTTCTATTAGAGCAATATGTGCAAGGAAAATGAACAAGCAGCAAATTCTAAAGCAATTACTCACATTTCGACATTCTTTTCATGCCGTGGCCATCACTACCACTTGAAAGCAATGATGCCTCGAGTTTCTTCCTTCTTTTTATGGCTCTCTGTTCCCTAGTCACACCTCTCTCAACCCCTCCCTTGTTTTTAAGGTCCTTTGCAGTCCTGAAGCAGAGAGTAAATGCAAAAGCTTAGTAAATCTACTTATGCCTTGTTGTGAGATTGATCATAATGCCCTAACATCTATTGGAAACCTTGCGGACTTTTATTCTCAGGTTCACTTAGAAAAAAGTAAACACTGTGTAATTTGACAGGGAAAGTATAGGGAATCTCACAGCACTAGACTGGAGAAGTGTGCTCACATACAATTATTTTTTGCCCCGAGCATGGAAGGGGAAGCGACGCATGATTGGGGATGCAGCCATGCAGGGGAAAGGATTTTAAGAGTAAACAGAGTAAAAGGTGGGAAAGGATCGATGGCTAATATGGGCCTGTAAGTGTACAAACAATCTGGGTTTTGACGAGATGGAGTTAACAGAGTTAATGGTGGGGTAGGATCCATGGCTAATCTGGGCCGTTGGTGTACAATCTGAAGCACGGTGCTACACGAAGAAGATCTGAGTCAAATATGATGCTGTGAGTAATAAAAAATAATGGTATGTAAGCACGGTGCCACACGCAGAAGATTTGAGTCAAATATGATGCTGTGAGTAATAAAAAATAATGCTGTGGACGCAAAACTTCCATTTGAGTGCTATGAGAGCAATTAGGCCAAAAAAAACATAAGAAGTGCTCAAAACTAGCATCAAAGAACTGATTTTTTTTTTGCATAATAAAATGTAAAAAGGCTCCAATTTATTCAAACCATAGTTTTGTATGGCTAATCAGCATATGATGAAACTATCAGCAGCCAGTTCCTAGCAGCTGGTCAAGACTGCCAAAAAGTATGCAAGCGGAAACAAAACTATTTGACTGGACACAGGCACGCATACATGCTAGAAAGAACAGAAGTCCTAATGAAACAGGAGCCAAAGTTATAAAATGATACTTACATCGCGCAACTTGTCCCCGATGAAGCAGGGGAATCGGGGATGAGATCTAGGGTTGAGGATAATTGCTTGCCGTGAGATGCGTCCGGAAGACCCCCTCCGCGTGATGCGTCCACACCGCTGGTTTTTACAAGCAGGAGTCGCCGTCAACCGTGGCGCCTCCGCCCGCGAGACGCCGAGATGGTTTGTTTAGGGCTGGTGCTTGTGCCGCGGCGCCGCCGCCGCAGGTCCGACCCGTCGAGGACTTGTGCGACGGCTCCGCGCTTCTGCTTGGGTTCGAGAGGGTGGGGAATTTTATGGACTCTTTTCGGGCCTTGCCTACATGCTGGGCTTAGCGCAATAAGGCCCATTAAACTTCTATGATGTTGTTAGGAATAGGAAAAAGACAACGTTACTCCCTCAACTTTCACAAAAGTCCATTTTTTCTTCTAGGGCTTTAAAATCAGACAAAACATCTCCCTCAACTTTTAAAATCGTTCATCTTACCTTCCTGTCCTGTTATAAGCAGTTTTGAAAGCGGTTTTGTCTTTTTTTTATTTATTTCGTCTGAATCTTTAAAAATCATAGTAAATCACAGAAAAATCATAAAATAGGAAATCTAATTTTTTTGTACTCCATATGAGTAGATCTACACAGTAAATATATAATATGGTATATTTTACTATAAAATTTACTTTTCTGTAATTAATTGGAATAATTCATTGCTGCAGTATCTATGGTCCAATTGGGATAAAATTTTGATGGTGGGCTAATTATTCGGCCTGCTCGCTGGTTGGTTTCTGGGCTGATAAGTCTGGCTGGTGCTGGTTTGTTATGAGAGTACAATACTATTGGCTGACTGATAAGTCCTGGCTGAAACCATAAAGCGAATAGACTGATTGTATAATTGAACTGTAGTAAAAATTTGATACTCATTGAATCGTGTATAGCTTAGTTATAGATTAATTTATATTTAACAGGCATAAACCTAAATAAAATCTATAACTAAACTATACATGATCCAATGAGTATGAATTTTTTACTATAGTTTAAGCATACAATAATTATCCCATCGTAAAAATTTCACCATAATTGGACCATAGAACTGCAGCTATGAATCAACCTGGGCACAAAAAACCGAAAACCAAGAACCGAACCGAAATAACCGGAACCAAAACCGAAGTAACCGAAACCGAAAATTTCAGTTCCAGGTTCAGTTCTAGGTTCCTAGAAACCGAAATTATTACAGTTAATTCGGTTCCAGCACTCGGTTAACCGAAATGACTTGAAATAACCGAAATGAAGTAGCTTTGCGGCTCTGCATCTGCGCTCGTTGATGGCCCATAGAATACAACCTAGCCCAAGGTAAACCCTAAGTCCTCACCGGTCGCTCTCCTGTCCTCAGTCACTCTCCTTAGTCCTCACCTCACCGCCCCCGACCCCGTCCCCACCGCGCTGATCCACCACCAGTGGCACGCTGCCCCTCCCCTCTGATCTTCGACCCCGCCCCCGCCATGTCGATCCGCCCTCCCCTCCGGTCTCTAGCCCTCCCTAGTCCCCTCCGGTCTTCGGTCCTCCCCTCCCCTCCGCGACCCCGACAGGCGATAGGCCAACACGACCAGCTCCCTCCATGACACAACAGGCGCCTAGGCGCAGGCGGCTAGCATTCCAGCACCGGCACAGGAGGCAAGATGCACCCTGCACCCGCCTGGCCGTTGGCCCTAAGCCGCCGTCGCCCGCCACACTGACGCCGCCACTTCTTGTGATCTACTCCACAACGGCTACATCAATTGCATCCTGTAATGTAAGTGTTAAAGATCTGACTATATTTGTGACTGATTTGTTGTGGGGATTTGTAGTTGATAACTTGACTGCATTTCTTCAGATGTCTGACGAGGACATGGACCAAGACTTGAGGGATTGGGAAGAGACCTATGGCGGGAGTGATGGGAATTTCAAGGATGATAGTGATGTAGAGAAGGATGGTGCTGCTACTAGGGCTGATGGTGATGTAGAGAAGGATGGTGCTACTACTGGGCTGATGGTGACATAGAGAAGGAGAAGGAGGTCATTGATGTAGAAGCTGAGGAGGAAAATAAGAGAAAGTCGATGGCATCCAGATCTAGCATGTGGGATCACTTCACCAAAATATATGATAAAGGTCAGTTGGTCAAGGGAAAATGCAACTATTGCAGCAATGAAATTGCAGCACATCCAGTGCTCAATGGTACATCTGCTATGCGTAAGCATTTTAACACTTGCAAGCGTAATCCTCATAGAGTTAGTGATGATGCAAAACAAGGTGTTTTGTCAGTAAGTCAAGGCACTAGTGTAGGTACTTGGAAGTTTGATCCTGAATTGCTTAGGTCTGCTTTTGCTGAAATGATGATAGAAGATGAGGAGCCATTTGGATATGGTGAGAAGCCTGGTTTTAGAAAGTTCATGTCTCTTGCTTGCCCTAGGTTCATTATCCCTTCTAGAAGGACATGTACTAGGGACACTATGTAGTTGTACTTTGAGCAGAAAGCAAAACTTAAAATTTTCTTTCAAGAACAATGCAATAGAGTTTGCCTCACAACCGATGGTTGGACATCACAGCAACAAAATAATTACATGACTGTGACAACCCACTTTATAGATAAAGATTGGTGCCTACATAAAAAGATAATTAGTTTTTCAAGGTAAAAGGTAAAAAGGGGATGATATTGGAAAACACCTGCATAAAGTGTTGCTTGATTAGGGGTTGGACAAAGTAATGACAGTAACAGTAGATAATGCTGGTGCAAATGATAGTGGTGTTAGTTATTTGAGAAGACAAATGAATAGTGTGAAAACTAGCATAGCATGGGGCAAATACCTTCACATGAGATGTGCTGCACATATACTTAATTTGATTGTCCAAGATGGTTTGAAAGAAGTAGACCAGTCTATCAAGCGTGTACGGGCTGTGATTAGATTTGTTAGGAATGGTTCATCATGATTGGCCAAATTTAAAGAGATTGCACAATGGGAGAAAGTGGACAGCAAGGCATTCTTGAACCTTGATGTGTGCACTAGGTGGAACTCGACATATGATATGCTAAAAGCAGCTTGCACATATGAAAAGGTGTTTGCAAGGTATCCAGATGAAGATCCATACTATACAATTGAATTGCTTAGTGACATAAAGCCAGGTGTTCCCGGTCCAGGAGTTCCTGATGAGCATGATTGGGATAATGCAAGAAAACTAGCTGAGTTTCTAGGGCATTTTGCTAAAGTAACAAAACATGTTTCAGCATCATTAAGTGTGACTGCTCACACTTACTTTCATGAGATTGGAGAGGTCAATGAATTAGTGAATGAATGGATGAGTAGTTCAGATTCTGTCCAGCAAGAAATGTGGAGAAGAATGAAAGACAAGTATGACAAGTATTGGGGGAAGTGGCATGAACATTTAGAAATGCAAAATGACAAGGCAAAGGGAAAGGAGAAGGAGAAGGAAAATATTAACTTGCTGATTTTTGTTGCTGCTGTACTTGATCCTAGATACAAGCTTTCACAGTATACAGAAATGGTAATCGAAGAGATGTATGGTGACAGTGTTGGACAGAAAGTTTGGGCTGCAATTACCAAATGCTTGCAAAACCTTTTTGAAGAATACAGGAACAATAGTTCTCCAAGTAATGTGCAGCCCCAACCAAGTGAATCACCCCCATCTAAGCAAGGTGGAGAGGGTGCTAGAAAGTTGAAGACTAAGCTGACAAAGAAGATTAAGCTGAACAATGGAACAAGCAGTTGCAGCAGGGGCAGTAGGACTGAACTGGATAAATACTTGGCTGAAGAGTGTGAAGAAGATACCAAAATGTTTGATATTCTTGCTTGGTGGAAGGGGCAGTCCACTAGATTTCCCATATTGTGTACATTGGCCCATGATGTGCTCGTCATTCCAATATTCACAGTTGCTAGTGAATCAGCCTTTAGCACTAGTGGGCGTATTCTAGATGATTTTAGGAGTTCACTCACTCCATTTATGGTTGAAGCTCTTGTTTGCACTCAAGATTGGCTTAGAAGAGCAACTCCCATCAACTTAGTAGAGAATACAGAAGAATTGACCAAAGTAGAAGAAGGTGACCATTTATTGTACCATTTCTTTACTGTTTTCAATAATGAAAAAAATATTTAATGTTTTCTTTGTTTGCTGTTTTCTATTTTTAGAATTTATTAAAGAATTCAAGGACAAAGCCATTGTTGATGCCCATGCTGCCAAGTCATAAATCCAAGGCAGCAAAAAGAAGATGGTTACATCCACCAACATCAGCTCATCACAGCCAAGCAAGTCCTCCAATCCAAGCAAATCCTCAAAGGAAAGCAAGAACAAGAAATAGGTAAAAGATAAATGACCATGTGAGCTATATTGTGGTATGCATGTTTCTCCTTGGCGTAATCTTAATTTTTTTTCTAATCTGCATGTTTCAATTGTGATTTGTGTTCTAACTAGGCCAAGGTCAGAATGAACTTAATTATTTTTACAAGAAACTAGGTCACTTGTCAATCTCACTTATCATTTTATCGCTGCAGTTCCATTGTATGCAGTTTTAGCCTTTTAGGACTAAAAAATGTTCCTTCTTGATGATACCGTGTCAGTTCTAATTTTTAGGTTTATTGTGTTATTTTGATGTGATGCATTTATAATAGTATTGTCACTCTCTGATTATTGAACGAGCACAGTTCTTATTGCATTTGTCTGCCAAGTTTTTACTTGTTCATGTGTATAAGCAAGTCCAGTAGTTTCTAGCTAGTTGCAAAGTAGTTATAATGTTTTCTATCTATCCATTTTCCAGACTGAGAAGGCTTTCCTCAAGCAGCCTAAGGTTTTCCTCAGGTGAGACTGTGAGAGCTTCTTGCCTCTTCCATGCTTTCTATTCTCTGTGAGCAATATACATTTCATGACCATAGATTTCTTCTTAATTTTATAGCTCAAAGAAATCTGGCAAGGGTAAGAAGCCTGGCATGGGAGGCAATCGATTCTGGAAGAGCATTGCTACATTGGGCTTGGCTTCAAGACTCCAAGGAAAGCAATTGAAGCAGGCAAAATGGTGGACTTCTTGTTTCACTTGTGCTGTTGGACTTGGACCTCTTGTTTTTTCATTGCTCTATATGCTTGAATATGTGTGTGTGTGAGTGTGACTGTGTTGCTGGACGCCTGGAGGCTAGAGGCCTGGAGCTGTGGTCTGTGACTGAGCAACTGAGCATTGCTATGCAGCCTATGCTGTTGTCTGTTGGACCTCTTGGCTCCTGTTTTCTTACTGCAGTCTGCAAGCTTGAATTTGCTTGAATATTTGAGAGAACAATAACATATATGTGTTGTACTGTTGTTTGTTTAAATTGTCCCTTTTGACTGCATGAAAATTAGGCAAATTGCTGCTGAAATTTGCAATTGAATGGGGTGTTTCCTGGTTCCTAAAAATTCGGTTCCATCGGTTAGAACCGAATTACCCAAAACCGAAATTCCTCGGTTCCGTATCTTCAAAGTAACCAATCGGTTCCTACTTCTCAGGTAACCGAATAGTTTGACGAACCGAATAACCGAACCGATCGATTTTGGTTAACCGAACGCCCAGGCTAAGCTATGAATACATTTAATTATAGAAAAATATGGATCTAAAGCCAGAATAAAAAGTTTGTACTAAAGCATACCATATTATATGTTCATCTACTCATGTCAAGTCCAAAAAATTGAATTTTCTATTTTTATAATTTTTCTGTGATTTACTATGATTTTTTAAAAATTCAGCCAAAATAAATTAAAAAGAAAAAGACAAAACCGTCTTCAAAACCGCTTATAACATGGTCAGGGAGGTAAAATGAACGGTTTTAAAAGTTGAGAGAGGTGTTTTGCCCGGTTTTGAAGTTCAGGGAGGATAAGCGGACTTTCGCGAAAGTTGAGGGAGGTAACCTGGACTTTTTTCTTAGGAATATCGTTGAACGAGTATCCTCCCTGGACTAAAAACCGTCCGAACAGACCCGGTTATTTTACCTCGGGACTGATTACACATCTCATGGAAGATTTTGTTGTTTGTTGTCTTCCACATTTTCAATAAATCAATATTTAGCACGTCACATGAAAAAACGAAACAAAAAAACAAAACATGCACGTCACATGACTAAGCTTCTAGAAGATTTTATGGTCGTAATCTTCTGGAAGATTTTAATGGTGGTTATCTTCCAGAAAATAAATGATAGAAAAAATAGCAAAGACAACACATAACCAGCTAACAAACAGCACAAGTACATCAGGCAGCAACTTGACGGACAAGAAGAAAACAGACAACCAAAAGAAATCACATTCGCGGCTGCGTACGTACACCAAAATCAGAAGGAAACCAAGAAGATGCAAAGCAGGTACTCCACCAAAATCAATCCACCACAAGAACCTTCTCTCTCACAAAAGTTCTGCATAAACCTGCATCTACTTTTGTTAGGAATTACTGATAAAGTAAGACCATTCCAAAATTTCCCAAAATACAAGCTTCAAGATGTGCAGGTTCACTAGATCCAACTGAATCACCAAGAACAGTATCTCAAAATCCAGGAGAAAATAATCAGAAGAAGGTAAACCAAAGATCCTAACTCAGTCATATATCAAGATACGTAGGTTCACTGAAACCTGGACCTTAGCTAGTAATATATGAAAAGATCTTAATATATAAAAATATGCATCTCCATGTGTTACCTACAAGTCTGCATAAAAAAGGCAATTGGGGAACTAGCTAGTAGCAGCTAGGAGCAAAAGGAAAACCTACCAAACACTTCTGTCCTCTTATCAAGCATCAGCACAAGAGGTACCTCTTGTTTGTAATCTGAAAGATGAGATAAACATGGACATTTGAGAAACAAGAAGCAGTAGTACAAAGTACAGTCATTTAAGGCTAGCGCAGTAGCTAATAATTTTAATTTTCATCAAACAAATTCAGATTCTAGTGCCCAAAATAAATAATTGCACATGAAGCCTTTGTAAAACTTTAAGTAGGAGCCTCCTGGAATTCATTATGCTACCACGTACAATAGAGTTATCATAAACAGAAAATTCAGTTCACGGATAAAACTAAATTGACAAATCAGAGTTCAAATATGCTGCAGCAACTCTGGAAGGCACAATAATGAAAAATAAAAATTCAGATACATGTCACATTCAGGTTCGTGCACATAGGAGTTTTTTTCCTAGCATGAGTGCAACTAATCTCTTGTCTTGGTACATTGAGGATTACAGTTACAGATGCCTTTTTGTTTGGTTCAGAACTCAAGAAACTACACAGGACACAGCATCACAAATATTTAGATGCCTTCTTGTTTGATCAAGAACTCAGAAAAAGTGAAAAAGATACATGAAACACATGCTATCACAAATAATCAGATGCCTGCTCCATTAGTTGTCATACCAAAATGATTTATATCTAATGCATGGAGCATGCTAAGGCAAGAAGACTGAAGAAGAGTGGGTCTAGGCTGTTGCTGGTTATGTAATAAAGGTATGCAAGAATGCAGAACTGCCTTAATATGCATCAGCTCACATGAGCGATAACTCAATGAAACAGAGTCTGATATATTGCTAGACCTACAAAAGTGGCTAGAAACACTGCAAAACCGATGACACGATGCATCAGAATAAGATTAAACTGTTGTTCTAGATTTTTCTCTCGATATTTTACATAACTAATATGATCCTGGTCCTGGGCTGGGCTTTGTCATTGTTGATATTTTACATAACTGATAGGGAAATTTTGCTATAGGACACCGTCAAAAAACTTAATATGCTGATAGACACCGCAACGAGCGGTATTTGCTCAGTACCATTACAAATTTGGGGTTCTTTACTGTAACACACCGCAGCTAATATTTTATTCATTTCTTAGATCTACGGAGAGAGAAGATGGAAGAAATGACTTTGGTGCCCTTGTCTTCAACCTCCAGCTGTGTACCAATTTTTGCAGTAACACACCGCCGGTGCCTTGTCTTCTCTGGCCCAGCATGACGGTGGTGGACCTCGGCGTGACGTGTACAACATGACGTCTTCTCTGGATGCATGATGAAGAGAAGACAAGAACAAGAGTTCGTTGCTTGTTCGGCCAATTAGTTACCTGACTCCACGTTGTGGGTGGCGAGCATGATAGAGGCAGATCCCTGACGGACGTAGTCGAGGAAGGCGGCACAGCCGTTGTAGCAATCATGGGCCTCCTGGATGCTGCCATGGATGGGCAAAGGCACGCCGAGGGTGGCCTCGAGTCGGGTCTCACGGGTCAGGTACGCGCCGCGCACGACCTTGAGCCCTAGCCACACGCGCTCGCGCCGTCACACCCGTAGTGGTTGGAGATAGCGTGGGCACCCCGTGGGGGTCTGCGTTCCCGCCCGAGGCCGGATGGGCTTCCTGGGGTCGGGCGAGGCGGAGCCAGTGCCCTTGGTATCAGGCGAATTGGAACCTTCCTTAGAGGGATCGGATGAGGTCGCGGTCATACCCTTGATCATTTGGGTGAGTTAATGTTGATGACCATGTCGATGCGGGACCCACAGGATACCCCAGAAGGAAGAGAGGAGATTTAGTTTGATCAGGATTCCTCCCATGTAATCCTAGTAGTAATACTACCCTGTAATCCTACTAGGACTCTACATTGTAAACCGACTAGGACTCTGGCCTCTTAACTATATAAAGGAGGGCATGGCTCCTTAGATCGGGAGTTCGGAAGAATATAACACAACACACAATACTTGACAATCAATCTAATGCAAAGGCTAAAGCCGACTGGACGTAGGGCTATTACTCGATCAACGATCGAGGGTCCAAACTAGGATAAATCGACTATCTCTTGCGTTTACTGTCGAGTTCTACATATGCTGAAGCCCGAACATACTGCCCTGGGTACCCCCGTGGCAGGCTATCGGTGGTGAAACATCGACAGCTGGCACGCCAGGTAGGGGCTTTCGGCGAATTCGCATTCGAGAGCTCAACGGACCTCGACAACATGATCTTCTCAACAGGATCAACCTTCATCTTCGGTTCATGGATCTGTGAGGCGGACAACAACGGCAAGCTTCGGTCTCCTCGAAGATTCGGATCACCATGAAGAACTTTCTATTTCGACGACTACGACAGATCAGCTCGTCGGAAGATTCACGCAGCTCGTAATGACCGATTCAACTCAGATTTCGTGGTTTTGCGCATCCGACTCAAATTTGGGTTCCGCATCTGAGATGAAGTCTTACCCGAGTTCTTTTGAGAAATCGAGTTCTTTTCCGGCAGGGTTCTAGAGCACGGCCTCAGCCTATCAAGAATACAACCCGGAGTATACTCAGAGTTCTTTTAAGGCGTCGGGACCTTTTTCGTTCGGACTCCACAACATGGCAACATCTTATCAGGCATAGCTCGAAAGATCCTTTGATCCGATGTTCATAATACCACTGAAAGGAGCTCAAGAAGGTCTCGTACTAACCGTAACATCTCAAGACTGCATCGTCCACTAGCCAGGTTCTGTTCCTAAGGATAGCAGTACTCAACTAGTTGAAACAACAATGACAACAGCCCTACCCTACCAAGAGGGAGACTCGATCTGCGACCTTGAAGCCTCTACTGAAGTTATCAATAACTCCAACAGTGTGGAAACCAACGCCGATAACAGAACAATTCACGCACGAGAAATATTCATGGTTCGCTGTCCTCAATCATCATTGGTTCCCCTAGAAGCACCCGACATCAGGTCATCAGATGAATCTGAGTCCAACATATCACCCTTTGTCCAAGGGCACGATGGTGAGACCGAAAATCAGAAACAAGCCAGAGAAAGAAGAAACAAATTGAAACAAGGACGCCGACGCCGTGCTAAGCAACGCAAGGAGGCTTGGGTCAGATATGAGTCAGATCTAGCTGAGTACAATAGAAGAAAATTAGAACAAGAAGTCGAAGAGAGACGCGTGGTGAATACACCTTACAACAAGATCCAAGAAGCAATAGAAGAACTCGAAGCGACCTCACATCCTAGTGAAAAACAAGAACAGCTCAGGGACTTTCTTCGGACAACGGTACTAAGGACGCACGACGGAAGGACACACTCAAGACTACCTACTAGGTCAATATCTCATGAGTAGGAAGATCAAAATCAAAGGAAGTCCGCTTTTAAGAGACTTGGACCAGGTGGAAATCACAACAGAGAAAGTAGAAGGGACCATAGTCAAAACTACTGAGTCGAACAACCAAGAAAGACCAGAAGCAAAGCACCTATTCAAACAGCCCCACAGAACTACTCTCACCAAAACAACAGTTGGCAGGAAGGAGGTGCTGAATTAGAATACAAAGAAGCTGGAATGCACGATAGATTCCCCTGTTTTACAAACAGACTAGCTTCAATATGACTACCTCACAAATTCAAGCCGTCCAACCACACAAAATATGATGGCAAGACCGAACCAAGGCAGTGGCTCAGGATCTACTCGCAATCAATTGAACTAGCCAGAGGAGACGACGATATCAAGACCTTGTTTTTTTCTAATGGCTCTAGAATTCATGCCTCTACAATGGTTCGACAAATTGAATCCAGGGTCAATCAGAAATTGGGAGGACTTGCAAAGAGCTTTCTATGAAAATTTCGTGGGTATCATTACGCACCCCATCACTCACGCAGAACTAAAGGGACTCAAGCAGAAAGGGGGTGAAAGTCTTAGAAATTACTATCGACGATTTGGTGAACTACGTTCTCAAGTACATGACATCACCGAACGAGAAGTAATCGAAGCTTTCTCTCATGGAATCATGGCTAGGTGGCAATTTCAGGATTTCTACAAAGAAAACCTAAGAAATAATGAAGAATTCAGACGCACAGTAGAAAGAATGATTACTGCGGATGAGAAGACACAAGAAAGGTTCCTGGATAGAAACAACCGAGACAACCCAGACTTGCAAAATCACCAAAACAACAAACATCAGAAAAGAAAATATGGACCAGACAACACTGTAGCGGTGATTGACAAATCAAGGAAGTTTTACAAACCCAGAAGTTATGACGACATCGAAAACATGCGCTACATCTGGCACCCTAAAGCGAATCACACCATCGGAGAGTGCTACACCTTCAAAGATCGTTACACAAGAAAAGATGTAACACCTCTGGTGTTTTGACCTTGCACTAAAATTTGACATGTCATCATGTGCGTTGCAAAGCATTCATATAGTATAAAGTTTTGAATGCATTCACTAAATAAGGTTTATTTCATAATGTTGTTATTTCATGTAATGTGTTTTAAAAACCCTAAATATAGATCATGACCACAAGGGTCAAATTTCATGTGATCATGTGAGGTCATGTGTCATTTGACTCAAGTAACCCTAATGGGCCATGTTACTGGTCAAAAATCAAAATTTAAGTAAAAGAAAGACAAATCAAATTTGAATTCATATTCAACTTATAAAAGTCCTTTTTGCCCCTTTTGATTAATTCAAAATCCATGTGGAATTTGGGGTTGAGGCAAAAAGTAAAGTTGGAGATTATTTTATGTAGATCAACTTTGGTATTCAAAGTTTTTCAAGTTTATATATAAAATTTGGAGTAATTTTGAAATGATTCAAATGCTCAAATGCACCCCAAATTCAAAATTCAAAATGGAGGCAGAATTTGAAAATATTTCTAGAAGCAAAGTTGTAGAGTTTGAAAAATTGAACAACTTTCATTTTTGGAGATTTTCAACTTCTTTAGAAAATTTTTGAGTAATTTGAAAAATGGACGCAGTGGCAGTTCTGTAATTATTTCAAAAATCACCTCCACCTCTCTGCTTGCCGCCGGCGCCACGCGGAGGTCACCGCCGATCGGATTTCACCGCTTTCACGCGTAGTGACATGCCCAAACCTCCGTGGCGAGTTCGCCCGTGTGCTGTCAACACCGCACGCCATCCTTCTTGCTATAAATAGGAGCACGCCGTCGTCATTTCTGTTTTTCACCTTCTGCTCTGCTCCGCCGCTCGCCGTAGCCTCCGTCGAGCAGCTTCCGCCATGCCTAGTTACGCCTACGCGATCGTCTCGGTCCTGCGCTTCTCGGCGTCTTGCCCACGCCGCTTGGGTTGGCCAGAGTCGCCTAGCACAACTGCTTCTTCCCCAAGCCCGACCGGAGCTCCGCCACCATCGCCTCGACGTGGCTAGGCCATTCCAGACCATCTTCGCCTTCACCAAGCCCACCGACGTGACCGTGGTGAGCCACTGAACGTGAAGTTCACTTCGCTTTTGACGCTACCGCAGTTTTGCCGGGGTTACGCCGTGACCCAACGTGCTCGAGCCGCCATGGCTGGCGTGGGGTCTTCTCCGGTGTACCTTCTGCCGTTCCAAGGACGGGGATGGGTTCGTAGTAAGGTGTAGATCATTTTGGTGAGGTCGGCTTCGCCAGAGCGTCACCATCGGTGCATTTTGTGGCCGGTCAGTGAGGGTAGCGCCGTCGTGATTGCTTTGAGTCACTGACAGTGGGGTCAGCCTGTCAGTGCGAGTGAAGAAGAAGAACAGTGATGATTTTTATTTTCTGAATTTATGAATAGTGCTGAAACTTTGGGAATTTGTAGGAAATTCATGATAGCTCCAAAAATTCTAAAATTTTGTGTGTAGCTTCTGTACATGTTCTAGTATGATTTAAAAATTTGAAACTTGAAATTTGAATAAATTTTTAATGTTCAAATATTTAGTCCATTAATTAATAAATGTAATTTCCATGATATTTGTAGGCCACTGTATAACTCCAAAAATTATGAAATTTGTTTTGGTACACTAATTTGTCATGAGTAAGCTTACATAAAACTTTGAGATCATTTGGAACAAGTTCATTTTTAGGCTTAATTCCAAATTAATTTAAAAATAAATAAAAGCAAACCCTAAGTGTTTGATTAGTGTTGGATCTTGTTTTGGTCATGTTTTGTGACTAGTAGGGTTTCAAGATCCATTTGGTCAAGTCACATGGGTGGTTCTTAATGGTAGGATTGCAAGTTGGTTTTGTTGGCTTGCAACTGTACCGTGAAATAAAATCATTTGCGGGTGTTTTTACATTTCATGTACCGTGAAAGCATCATGTTTACATTATCATCATGTTAAAGCATATGTTATCATTTTGTGTAGAACCCAAGAATGAAATGATTCTAGTTAAGCAAGTTCTGGAAGAATCCCCGGTTGTCACGGGATTCGGTAATTGTGGTACTGACCCGGAACCTGAGATCATCAACGAAGGCAAGCCCCGGTTTAAGCATTAAGCCATTATCTTGTTTACTTTGAAAAGTTTATCACCTATATTACTTAATGCATTAAGTTGTTTAATTCAAATGTTACCTACTTGATGCATTACCTACCTTGTTACTTGTTTACCATCCTTGGAGATGTTTTTATTTACAAAGGCGTAGAATGCTTAGTATGCTTTATAGTAGGCTTTCAAAGTAAAAGTTTTGATACAATCAAAGATGGCATACTGGCCAAAGAAAGAAAGAAGGTTGAATGAATTAGAGACTAGTCGGGTGACTTATCTTAAATTTTTGGGTAATGTTGCCGGCTATGTCGCTTAAAGGCCACTCATTGTGGATCTTCTGAACGAGACACTTTGTAGTACTGGTCACATACTCCGGTAAGCCTACTTTGGCTAATCCGATACTAAGACGAATGCCCACGCACTAGGAGTGGAGAGATGGCGGGAGTAGCGTGTACCCTCGTGGCTGGAATGTGGCTAGATTTGAGGTGTGCTGTGCTCTCGGGTGGCGTGGAGACGGCTTAGTATAGGAGGATCTGGTAGCGAGGTTGATATATGCAAGATTAAGTTCTACATATGTCATGTGATAAGGAATCCCCAACTAGGACTTGAATCAATTCGAATTGTCGGTGCTCCACGGATATGGAGACTCGATTTATTACAGAAGCAATACAGGACTAGTGAATTACTAAAATATGAGAAAAAGAATTGAATGAGAAGGAATGGAATATAGGAAATGTATATTTAGTTGAGATAATGAACAAAAAGGACTCAGTGGTAAAACTTGAAAATAGAGTGAAGAATAGTAAACTTTTGGCAAAGAACTTTTGAATCTTGCTACATCCTTACCTTGCCCCAAACCCTTGCATCTCTAAAGTCTTACACCCCATTACGTCGGGTTAGTCTTGTTGAGTACCTTTGTACTCAGGGTTTGTTAACCCTTGTTGCAGGTGAGTCGCATGCGCAGGCTTGTTTTGGTCCCTGCTGCATGTCTGTGTTTGAAGTTAACGAAGATGAGGAGTGATGAATGGCCTTTGGACAAGGCACTAGTTTGTATGATAAATAAAGTTAATGTAATATTATCCCGCTACTATGGTTGTATAACACTTATGGTATTGTAAGTTTGAAAACAACTGGTTTGTAATTATGTTATCTTAAGACTTTCGCTATCTTTTACTCTGGTATATATTTGAATAAACTATTATAATCTGCAATGTCTGTGATTGGGATCCTATTTGAAAAGAGAATCGTGGATGATTTGGGTTTCTCGAGGACACCTGATAGACTTGTTGAGTTGTTGGGAACTCGTGTACGCTATCCGAGGTCTGTTAAGACAACGATAGGTGCATGTGGGTCCGATTTCTTAGGAGGTTCTACCACAGCTGGTATCAGAGCGGTTCCCATCTAAGATCATTGTAGGTTACTTTGGAAAAACCTTCAAAATGATTTGGATCAAAGAAAGTAAACTTGATATTTTAAAGTTCAAATTTCTTTCTTCTTACCTTTGATCTAGTCTCAATCTTGTCTTATTTGAAAGTTTGTGGTGGATAATATGATTAGGTTTATCCTATGTATTAAAAATCTAGTACTTATGATTATATAAATCTTTTGTACTGAGATTCGTAAGATCGATTCATGCATCATGCTTGAGCACATTGCATAATAATTCCCCTTAATAGTGGTTGGGTAAGTAATGTCAATCCCATTTTTGCTAACCTCCATTATCCTCAAGCTATTCTTATAGTCCTACCTTAAATCCTACAGGCTATGGCAAAGACCAAGAAAACCGCACGCAAGTCCACCGGACCTCATGGAGTCCCTCGTCACCAATTGGCACCAAGAAATCACGAGCTTGGTGAAGGAAGTTCCAAGAACCTAGGAGAGGAAGAATCTTCAAGCAACCCCGCCAACGTTGAGAACCTTAACAAGGAGCTCAACACTCTTCATCAAGCTCATGCCAAAGATCAAGAAGAGCTAGTGAAAATGCAAAGGGGTATCACCATGACCATGGAGCTACGGAATGAAGCCTGGACACGAGAGGATGCAGCCAATGAACGCGTCAATGAGTTGGAGTTCTACGTAGAGGACCTAGAGATGGATAATACTATTCTTCATGAGAATATCCACATGTTGTACGCTCAACTTCATCCACCTCATGGGGATGGTGAAGTTACCGATGAAGAAATGATTGTAGCTCCAGGAGAAGTCGAGAATGAAGAAGAGGAGGAGGATCCTGAGGAGTTGGTGTACTTCTTAGATGAAGATGAGGTTTCGTCTGATATGGGCACGGATGCCAAAGACTGAGAGCTTGGAGTAGAAGTAGTTCCTTTACTGCTTTCCTAGAAAACCAGGGTTGTCTTGTGGGATACAAGACATGTAATATAAATAAGGACCCTTTGTAGCATGAAACCTTTTAAATGCTTTCAATAAAGAATAATGTAAGTAAACGTGTTTCTCTAACAGATGCCTCGTCCTATCACCCGAACTGGTGCTAGTGGCTTGCATGACGATGATGAGTGCCCAAATCCTCTACCAATGCCCTCGACTATGGCAGATGCCATAGCCGCACTCGTCAACGCAATGGTAGAAAATGCTAGGCTATTAAGGGAGTTGGCGCAGAACCAGCAGGCACCATACCCTAATCGTGGTCGTCGTAATAATAGAAACGACGAGTCAACCTATGTGGATTTTACTGACACACATCCGCCTGTGTTCTCTAAGGTAGAAGAGCCTTTAGAAGCTGACGATTGGCTTAGGATAATAGAGCAAAAGTTTGAGCTGATTTATTGTACCAAGGTTCAGAAACCTAGGTTTGTGGCACAGCAACTTCGAGGAGCTGCTGGTGCCTGGTGGGCAAATTTGGTAGCAGTACAGCCCGCTGGTCACCAAATCAACTAGAGGGAATTCAAGGATACCTTTAGGGCACACTATATTCCAGACAGTGTGATGACCATGAAGTTAGAAGAGTTTTTGGCTCTTAAGCAAGGGGAGCACCCGGTGATGCATTATGTTGGGCGTTTCAACCACCTATCGCATTATGCTATTGAGTATGTGAATACTAACAGGAAGAAAAAGAATCATTTTCTTAGAGGCCTGAACACTAAACTTCAGACCATGATCACAACTTGTGGTAATGCAACTTACCACGAGACAATCAACATTGCTATCGCTTTAGAGGAGAATTACCACCGACACAAGGAGGCGAAGAAGAAAATATTTGCTTCTGGATCATCGAGTGGAAAGTGTCAGAAGATCATATACCATCCTCAGAATCATGGCCGTGCACCATTCCGCCCACAACAAGGCCAAAGCAGGCAGCAGATCTTTATTCATCCTGTAACTAATACGCCTTATACTCATTAAGCACCGCAGCAGCAGAACAATACAAATAATGCAAACCGCAATGCTACTCCCCAGAATCACAATTTTCCATGTTATAATTGTGGTAAACCCGGACATTTTTCCCGAGAATGTCCGTATCCTAGGAAGAACAATCCTGATGCACCCAAAGCCCCTGTTAATCAAGCTCAGAATCAGTACAAGGGTAATGCTCAGATCAATCAGAAGGGTCAGGCTGAGAAGAAAACCGGAAGGGTCTTCTATACTCAAGTGGAATCTATTCCGGAAGGAGAACCAGTTATGATGGGTATGTTTCCCATTGCTAAGCATCCTACAATTACCTTATTTGATTCTGGTGCATCACATACATTCATCAATCGTACATTTGTTGTGAAGCATGGGATAGCTATTGGGGAAACAAAAGAACCCTATCATATACAGTCACCCGAGGAACGAATTTGTACAAGGGAGGTAGTTCAGCATGTACCTATTGATTTGGGAGGTTATGAGTTCCCTACCAATATGCTGATATTAAAGGATCAAGATATAGATGTGATCCTTGGTATGAACTGGTTAACTCAGCACGGGGCTATCATAGATGTCCTACGTAGAACCATAAGGGTAAATGCACCTGGCAGCAAAACCAAACTTCTCATCCAACTTTCCTTTCCTAAGAGTACAGTGGAAACAGTCTGTGCAACTATTGTTGAAGGAGTCGAGAAAATTTCGGTGGTATGTGAGTTTATGGATGTCTTTCCCGATGATCTGCCTGGTCTACCACCAGACCGAGACATAGAGTTCAGAATTGATCTGAAACCAGGGACAGCACCAGTGTCTAGAAGAGCATATAGGATGCCACCCAAGGAACTAGTAGAATTAAAAATGCAACTACAAGAGTTGTTAGACAAGGGTTTCGTTCAACCCAGTTCGTCACCTTGGGGATGCCCTGCTATCTTCGTGAAGAAGAAGGACCAAACCTTGAGGTTATGTGTTGACTATCGGCCATTAAATGAAGTCACCATCAAGAATAAATACCCCTTACCCCGAATTGATTTGCTTTTTGATCAACTTGCGGGAGCTAAGGTATTCTCGAAGATAGACCTAAGATCAGGCTACCACCGGATTAAGATTAGATGTGAAGATGTGCCGAAGACAGTATTTACTACCCGATATGGTCTATATGAGTATCTAGTCATGTCTTTTGGGCTAACCAATGCCCTAGCTCATTTCATATACCTGATGAACTCAGTTTTCATGCCTGAGTTGGATAAGTTTGTCGTGGTGTTCATTGATGACATTCTTATCTACTCTAAAAGCAAAGAGGAACATGCAGAACATCTCCGTATTGTTCTACAAAGATTGAGAGATCACCAACTATATGCCAAATTTAGCAAATGTGCATTTTGGTTAGAGGAAGTACAATTTCTGGGTCATGTGCTATCTACTGAAGGTATAGCTATTGATCCGAGTAAGGTAGAAGAAGTCCTTAATTGGAAAGCACCTACAACTGTTCATCAAGTTCATAGTTTCCTGGGGTTGGCAGGGTATTACCGTCGGTTTATCCCTGACTTCTCCAGAATTGCGAAGCCAATTACTGGACTATTGAAAAATCAAACTAAGTTTGTATGGTCAACAGAATGTGAAGAGGCCTTTCAGACATTGAAGAAGTTGCTGACAACTGCACCAGTATTAGCACAACCAGATATCGAGATGCCATTTGATATCTATTGTGATGCATCTGGAATTGGTATTGGCTGTGTTCTTATGTAAGAAGGCAGAGTCATAGCATACGCTTCCAGACAACTCAAGAAGCATGAGGAACATTATCCCACCCATGATCTTGAATTAGCTGCTGTTGTCTATTCACTCAAGATTTGGCGACATTATTTATTGGGCAATATCTGTCATATCTATACGGATCACAAAAGTTTGAAATACATCTTCACTCAGTCAGAGTTGAATATGAGGCAAAGAAGATGGTTGGAACTTATTAAAGATTATGATTTAGAAGTGCACTATCATCCGGGCAAGGCTAATGTGGTTGCCGATGCCCTGTGTCATAAGAGTCATTGTCAATGCCTGATTGTAGAACCGATGCAGCGAACATTGTGTCAAGAGATGGGGCATCTGAATTTACAAATCATAGAACAAGGTTCCCTGTCCAATATTGTAGTTGAGTCCACTATCAAAGATTAGATCATTGCTGCTCAATAGAAAAGTAAGGGCATAGCCCATATTAAGGATAAAGTCAAATCTGGAAAACCAACATATTTCAAGATTGATGAATCAGATGTCGTATGGTTCAAAGATAGATTGGTAGTCTCCAAAAATCTGGAGCTACGAAAGCAGATTCTTGATGAAGCTCATTCTACAAGATACTCCATTCATTCGGGTAGCAACAAAATGTATCATGATTTGAGAAAGAGATATTGGTGGACCAAAATAAAAATAGAAATAGCTCAATATGTGGCCAAGTGTGATATTTGCCAGAGAGTCAAAGCAGTTCATATGAAGACTACAGGTCCATTACATTCGTTGCCAGTTCCATCTTGGAAGTGGGAAGATATCTGTATGGACTTTATAGTAGGGTTGCCTAGGACATCTATAGGCTACAATTCAATATGGGTTATTGTTGATCGTCTAACCAAGATAGCTCATTTCCTACCAGTCAGAGATAAATATCAAGCAGAGCAGTATGCAAAGATTTATCTTGATAGAATCTTCAGTCTGCATGGGGCACCCAAGACCATTGTCTCTGACAGAGGATCATTGTTCATATTCAAGTTTTGGAAAAGTCTACATGAGTCTTTGGGAACTAAACTTATCCGTAGTTCTGCTTATCATCTGCAAACAAACGGACAGACTGAAAGGGTAAATCAAATTCTTGAAGATATGTTAAGAGCATGTGTCCTTTCCTTTGGTGCTAAATGGGATGAATGCCTTCCCTTAGCTGAATTCTCGTATAACAATAGTCATCAAGAGAGCATTAAAATGGCACCATTCGAAGCACTATATGGTCATAGGTGCCAAACACCTTTAAATTGGTCAGAAGCTGGAGAACGTTGGTTCTTTGGACCGGATGTGGTCAAGGAAGCTGAAGAGAAAGTTAAACTCATACAAGCTAATATGAAGATAGCTCAATCCTGACAGAAAAGCTATGCTGATAAGAGGAGACGACCGCTAGAATTCAAAGTGGGAGATTATGTCTACCTCAAGGTATCACCAATGAAAGGAGTTCATCATTTTGGGATTCGGAGAAAGTTGGCACCCCGTTATGTAGGTCCTTTTCAAATCCAACAACGATGTGGACCAGTTGCCTATCGCATCAAGCTACCAGATCACATGTCAGTGGTGCATGATATCTTCCATGTATCTCAGTTAAAGAAGTGCCTTCAAGTACCTGACCAAGAGATTGACTTTGGTGATGTAGAACTGGAACCTGATTTGACTTATGCTGAGTACCCCATTAGAGTCTTAGATCAAAAAGATCGAGTCACTCGGAGACATACGATCAAGTTCTACAAAGTACAATGGAATCAACACACTGAAGATGAAGCTACTTGGGAGTCCGAGGATTACTTAGAAGAAAATTTTCCTGACTTTTTCGCTTCTATCTAATTGCAATACCTCATCTATATTGTAACTTGTCTCGTTTGTCAACAGAATGGAAAACCCCCTCTCTAGTCTTTTGAATAAAGTTATGATGTGTTAGCTTGACACATTTCCTTTTCCATTACTTAGCCTTAAGTTTTAAATCTCGGGACGAGATTTCTTTAAGGGGGAAGGGTTGTAACACCTCTGGTGTTTTGACCTTGCACTAAAATTTGATATGTCATCATGTGCATTGCAAAGCATTCATATAGTATAAAGTTTTGAATGCATTCACTAAATAAGGTTTATTTCATAATGCTGTTATTTCATGTAATGTGTTTCAAAAACCCTAAATATAGATCATGACCACAAGGGTCAAATTTCATGTGATCATGTGTCATTTGACTCAAGTAACCCTAATGGGCCATGTTACTGGTCAAAAATCAAAATTTAAGTAAAAGAAAGACAAATCAAATTTGAATTCATATTCAACTTATAAAAGTCCTTTTTGCCCCTTTTGACTAATTCAAAATCCATGTGGAATTTGGGGTTGAGGCAAAAAGCAAAGTTGGAGATTATTTTATGTAGATCAACTTTGGTATTCAAAGTTTTTCAAGTTTATATATAAAATTTGGAGTAATTTTGAAATGATTCAAATGCTCAAATGCACCCCAAATTCAAATTTCAAAATGGAGGCAGAATTTGAAAATATTTCTAGAAGCAAAGTTGTAGAGTTTGAAAAATTAAACAACTTTTATTTTTGGAGATTTTCAACTTCTTTAGAAAATTTTTGAGTAATTTAAAAAATGGACGCAATGGCAGTTCTGTAATTATTTCAAAAATCACCTCCACCTCTCTGCTTGCCGCTGGCGCCACGCGGAGGTCACCGCCGATTGGATTTCGCCGCTTTCACGCACAGTGACATGCCCAAACCTCCATGGCGAGTTCACCCGTGTGCTGTCAACACCGCACGCCATCCTTCTTGCTATAAATAGGAGCACGCCGTCGTCATTTCTGTTTTTCACCTTCTGCTCTGCTCCGCCGCTAGCTTGCTCCGCCGCTCGCCGTAGCCTCCGTCGAGTAGCTTCCGCCGTGCCCAGTTACGCCTACACGATCGTCTTGGTCCTGTGCTTCTCGGCATCTTGCCCACGCCGCTTGGGTTGGCCGGAGTCGCCCGGCGCAACTGCTTCTTCCCCAAGCCCGGCCGGAGCTCCGCCACCATCGCCTCGACGTGGCTAGGCCGTTCCAGACCATCTCCGCCTTCACCAAAGCCCACCGACGTGACCGTGGTGAGCCACTGAACGTGAAGTTCACTTCGCTTTTGACGCTACCGTAGTTTTGCCGGGGTTACGCTGTGAGCCGACGTGCTCGAGCCGCCATGGCCGACGTGGGGTCTTCTCCGGTGTACCTTCTGCCGTTCCAAGGACGGGGATGGGTTCGTAGTAAGGTGTAGATCATTTTGGTGAGGTCGGTTTCGCCGGAGCGTCACCGTCGGCGTATTTTGCGGCCGGTCAGTGAGGGTAGCACCGCCGTGATTGCTTTGAGTCACTGACAGTGGGGTCAGCCTGTCAGTGCGAGTGAGGAAGAAGAATAGTGATGATTTTTATTTTCTGAATTTATGAATAGTGCTGAAACTTTGGGAATTTGTAGGAAATTCATGATAGCTCCAAAAATTCTGAAATTTTGTGTGTAGCTTCTGTACATGTTCTAGTATAATTTAAAAATTTGAAACTTGAAATTTGAATAAATTTTTAATGTTCAAATATTCAGTCCATTAATTAATAAATGCAATTTCCATGATTTTTATAGGCCACTGTATAACTCCAAAAATTATGAAATATGTTTTGGTATACTAATTTGTCATGAGTAAGCTTACATAAAATTTTGAGATCATTTGGAACAAGTTCATTTTTGGGCTTAATTCCAAATTAATTCAAAAATAAATAAAAGCAAACCCTAAGTGTTTGATTAGTGTTGGATCTTGTTTTGGTCATGTTTTGTGACTAGTAGGGTTTCAAGATCCATTTGGTCAAGTCACATGGATGGTTCTTAATGGTAGGATTGCAAGTTGGTTTTGTTGGCTTGCAACTGTACCGTGAAATAAAATCATTTGCAGGTGTTTTTATATTTCATGTACCGTGAAAGCATCATGTTTACATTATCATCATGTTAAAGCATATGTTATCATTTCGTGTAGAACCCGAGAACGAAACGATTCTAGTTGAGCAAGTTCTGGAAGAATCCCCGGTTGTCACGGGATTCGATAATTGTGGTACTGACCCGGAACCTGAGATTCGATGATTGCCTGCATATAAATGTAAAAGGGGCTCCAGCTAGTGATGTGTGGCAAATCAGGATTGGCAGCCAGCTCCTAGCAGCCGGTTAAGATTTTGCTAGAGTGCACAAGCACAACAAGAATCCAATTAAACCGAAAATGGGTAAAAGATGAACTAGCTGAGCAAGCCCAAACATTATTCAACTGGCTGCATGCATACATGGTTAGAAATTGGGGAAGTGGAGAAATATGAAAAGTTGACCTGATAGATATATGTACGAATGTTAGCTTAAAGTTATTTACAGATTGAAATAGTGCCCAATCCAAACTCGGTCATGTAGGGGTCTACGATGGATATGTAAACAGGATTTAGTGGACCAACATGATTTAGGGGTCTATTGAGATACCTTATCTATTCAAACTTGCTACCGCTAGACCTCTCCAAAAGATAATACTCCTTTATCCGTATATTCATTTAGAATAGGTGCTTAGCACTATATTTCTATAATAATCTGTGTTTATCATTTCTTTTGTGCCACGCATTGTAATCGGACAGAACTTCCAACTAGAATTTTCCTTAAAAAATTGATGATGAAACATTTTCTGCTTGCATTTGAATTCTGCAAAATAGATTGTGCAAAGTTGAAGCTTGTAAGTTTAGGGATGTAAATGGTACAGATATTATCGATTCGTATCCGATTGGAGGGGTTTATATTGGTTCGAATCCGATTGGAGGGGTTTATATCCGTTCGAATCCAAGTCCGGACACTTAGCGTCCAACACCGTATCCAAATCCGAATACTCAAAGTTGATTTTTATGATGTTGATATCCATTCCTATCTTATCAGACACAAGTGGACACTATTCGTATCCGATCCGAATCCAAGAGAAGAAAAACTATCCGTATTTGTATCCATCGTATCTGATCCGTTTACGTCCCTACTTCTAACTCATATCTATCTTAGCTTTCACCATTATAAGTTTTTTTTAGAATTACATAGTAAAATATAGACACCCACAACATGCACGCACATTCATCCCTATGAACACACATAGGCAAACCCTACCCCTGTGACCACCTCTGAAAGACTGAGCCAGCAGATTTCAAGATTCACGAAGTCACCATTGAATACACCTTGCCTTTGTCGACAATTACTGCCAGCTTACAATGTGCTACCATCACCCTTCTATCCTTTTGTATCGTGTTTTTTGTATGGTGATGTATGCAAACTTGGCATTGAAGCGTGAAGCACCACGCGCACGAAAGACACTAGTGCTGTATCTAAACAAAGTGCACAGAATAAGTCACAGTGGTTTCCTCTTCATCTCTGGGGAACCCAACCTGCCAGGTTGGGAAGCCCTAGTGATCAAAGGGAGATCTTCCCTTTGAGAAAACGACCGATCTTATTAGTTAACCCTGCCTAAGCGCTATCCTGAGATTGGACTCGAAGGGTAGTAAGACATCCAGGAGGAATGCCACTGTTAATAAATAATATTATAAATAAGGGATCTATTATTTATGCGGTATATTAAATCAATTCTATGAATTGATTTATAAATCCATAGAACTATACCCCTCCGGGGCGAGGACTCCATTCCCTCTCCTCTGCTTCCCGGAAAGGTATAGACATATATATTCTTTAATCCGGATTTTCCGGGAGGCAGAGCTACATGATTATCAGCAATCTCAAGTTCGGTCGATCATTTGTGAGATAGAGCACATCTCTTTTTACAAAAACCGAAAAAGAACAAGAGCATATCCAAGTTTAAATTTACCACATGGCATACATGATTACCAGCAATCTCAAGTTCGGGCGATCATTTGTGAGATGTAACAGATCTCTTTTTACAAAAACGGAAAAAGAACAAGAAAGAGCATATTACACCATGTGTTAGTTTCGCCCATAAATAAACCCCCATTTCAAATAAAAAAAACTGACAAAATTGTGATAAACTAAGCGCATATTTTTGCCTGTTCACTTGGCTGATAAGCCATGGCTGAAAATACTGTTGGCTCTTTTGCTGTGAGAGAAAAATAATGTTCGTTGACTAAAAATGTACGGCTTATAAGCCAAGCGAACATGGCGTTTAGCAACAACTGTCAGTCAGACCATCCTGCAGTAACCATTAAAAGTCTAAATATATTTATATTGTTTAGACAGAAGGGCAACGATACCACTACTAGTTACTTAGAAACTAGCAAGATGAGCAGAACAAAGCTAAAAGGTACAGCATACATATCCACATCAAGTGCACCATAATACTAACATAGCTCGATGCGTTAATAGCCCGACACCGTCTATAATAGAGTCCTTCCCATAAGCTCAGGGACATCATCCATATCCTCATCAAGTGCACCATGATACCAATATGGTTCAGGAACTGGCCACCTGTCATCCAAAATATTTCTCTCCAATGTAGGTTATAGTTGTTGAATAAAATAGTTTTCAGTCACAAACAAGTGGCAATGAGAAAACAGAACAAATATTACCTGTTTTCCTTCTCCTGGGGATCAAGTATGGACACAGGATTAGATCCGCTGTAATCCAACATTTTTTCAACTTAAGTTCATAGACTGTTAACCCTACCCAGCTATAACTGACACAACAGAAAAAAAAAATACCTTTCTGATGGTAATATGAACCTTTCTGATGGTAATATGAAATTATTTGATCCTTTTAAGGCATCGACAACCTTGTCCCTTGGAAGGAAAGGAGTTAGATCTCTTCCATCATAAAAGTTCATGCCAACAAAAGTCCCATGAAAATCAATAAGAGGGCCACCAATCCCAACCTAGTACCAAAAAAAAAGGCAAATGTTACTGGAAAACTTCTAATTCCTGATATATATGTGATTAAAGAGAGCTTGGATTCTAATGCAATTACCTAATACAGGCCACCATGCAAAGAAAAATAAACAGTAAGAAATTCAACACACTACCTTCTTGATTTTACAAGTGGAACATCGAAGCTCTTGGCACTCAAGTTTGCGATCCTTGTAATTACGTTTCACTTTACCAATTGTACCCATCAATAGCCCATGTATAGGATCACGCCCTAGAGCAACTACCTTTTCAGATGATGACTCTTGCATTCCTTCATTAAAAATGTCTTCTGGGTGAATAGCTTTGAAACCTTTCTTGAAACTGACAATAGCAATATTTTTGTGTAAGTTACACAATTCCAATGTCCCATCACGACGTTGATTCGGTGGGAGAAACACCTCAATCTGCATTGATTAACTGAGCTCAGCCAACCATATATATAACTTAAAAGACCAAGTGTGATAGGAGCACCAACCCTCAAGTTTCTATCAATGTTGCCTTCATTATCACGACTTCTAACTAAACTAGCAGAAGTCAGGACAACAGTGCGTTTGGCTCTGCTTCCAGGCCACATTATAAGCAACCCTGTGCAAGCAAAAGACCTCGAGTAATCACGGTTGAAAGAAGCAAGCGAGACAACTCTACGGGATATTTTTGTTACAACTTTCTTTTCAAGTTCCACCCAGACACGCTCCCAACGATCATTGGGCAGATCACCAAAAGGATACCCATTCCAAGCACGCAGTTCACCAAAGCGGTCTTCAAAACGATCAAGCAACTCCCCATTGACTGGTTAAAAAACCAAGATCAGAAGTTAATTATAAAGAAGAGAACAAGGGACATCAGAAATATCAATCAAAACCAAAGAACTTACATTCAAGCACAAGTGGTGGTGGCATTGGATAGCCAAAGGATCTTAGCCGGTAAATAGTTTTCATGAATCCTGATGCAACAAGGTCATTAATATTAGTACTCCGAATGTCATAATATTCTGTGGGCAATGGTCAATAGGTAACATTTACATGATGGCTTGCAAGATTATTCACACCTGAAGGGACTACGCTTGATACACCTGAGGGCAACGAATAACCGTAGAAGTGAAGTTTTTTAGGACTGCAATAGAAAACATCGTTCTCATAAATAAAACAGTGGAACTAACAAAACAGCAAAAATAGAAGAGTATACCAACACATGAAACAACTCATATGGAAGGAATCAAAGTATGGAAAAAATTAGGCAATCAGACTCATACAACTCTAAGGGATATATTTGCCCATATCATCCGAATGAGTTGTTTCATCTCTTTCTCATCTAGAAAGAGTAGCTTTAAAATTAAGCACGAGCACTAATTTAGCAATAGGAGACAGCACTCATGCAGGTCTCCATCAGGTAGAGGTAACAGGAACCAATTTGTTTCACAAATTAGTGAGTGAAAACCCACAAGGCTCCAATACACCAGAAAAAAAAGGTAACAGATATAAATAAGCTAGCTAACCGGGGAAGACATCTCTCCCAAAGACATACTTGAGTATCTGAAACAACTCCAAGCGTTGACAGAGTGATTTCCGTGATAGGAACTTGGCGCATTTCCTATTCTCACCAACATCATGACAAAGATCAACGATCATCCCATGAAACCTCTCGTCATTTCCTACAAGTGGCCCTCCAAGTGCAGCCTCGAACAAAAGCAAAGTGGCACAGTTTATGAAGGAAAAGTGCATTTTACTTTGGTGCATGTAGTGATACATTAGACCAAAGACATCATAACGCCAATATTATTTTCAAACTTTCCATCATGCCAAAAAGTAAAAATAAATCAACAACTTACCTCTGTGAAACCTTGACTATCAGAAAGGAAGATGTTGGGGGATTCATTAGACAGAGACCCACGCATGGCCATTAAACTCCCTGAATTGAAGGCACGCCCAGCAGCTAATACATGACCATCAGGGTGGTCAGGTGATGCCTGAAGATCGAGATCTACAGGATCAACATGTAGGCAGTCCATGGATGTAACAATAGCAATATCTTCATCATAGAGTCCCAAGAGCCCATCTTCAGTTGTATTATCAGGAAGGCGCACTTGAATCTAATGACAAAAGCAGTAGATCAGCACAGAATGGCCACAATTAGCTCGAATAATAAACAAATAAAAAATGGAGGACACAATGTCATATCAGCAGCACCAACCCTCAAGTTATCATCTCTATTTCTTTTTAGATTGAATTCTCTAACCAAACATGCTGAAGTGACAAATCTTGTTAGCCCTTGTATAGCTGACCCATGTGGCAGAGTTATGCCAGAGCATGCAAACAACATGTTTTCTTCTGCACAATGTCATGATTTAAATCATTAACAAGTGACAACAAAAATAATAAAATACAAATTAGGAAATTTCATAAGCATACCAGCACAATCACCATCAAACAAAGCAAGTGAGACAACACTGGATCGACAGAGTTCTTGGCCACCTTTAACTTCATCACCAAATGGTTTCTCTTTAAAGGGAATGATTGGAACTTCCCGATCGGGTAATCCACCACTGCCAAATCGTTCCTCCTCAATAGCACATTCCTTCTTGTTAAAATCAGCCAACGCTGCCAGACTAGCTTGTACTGGTTAACAGATATGATACGATAAAACTGTTGTTCTATTAGAGCAATATGTGCAAGGAAAATGAACAAGCAGCAAATTCTAAAGCAATTACTCACATTTCGACATTCTTTTCATGCCGTGGCCATCACTACCACTTGAAAGCAATGATGCCTCGAGTTTCTTCCTTCTTTTTATGGCTCTCTGTTCCCTAGTCACACCTCTCTCAACCCCTCCCTTGTTTTTAAGGTCCTTTGCAGTCCTGAAGCAGAGAGTAAATGCAAAAGCTTAGTAAATCTACTTATGCCTTGTTGTGAGATTGATCATAATGCCCTAACATCTATTGGAAACCTTGCGGACTTTTATTCTCAGGTTCACTTAGGAAAAAGTAAACACTGTGTAATTTGACAGGGAAAGTATAGGGAATCTCACAGCACTAGACTGGAGAAGTGTGCTCACATACAATTATTTTTTGCCCCGAGCATGGAAGGGGAAGCGACGCATGATTGGGGATGCAGCCATGCAGGGGAAAGGATTTTAAGAGTAAACAGAGTAAAAGGTGGGAAAGGATCGATGGCTAATATGGGCCTGTAAGTGTACAAACAATCTGGGTTTTGACGAGATGGAGTTAACAGAGTTAATGGTGGGGTAGGATCCATGGCTAATCTGGGCCGTTGGTGTACAATCTGAAGCACGGTGCTACACGAAGAAGATCTGAGTCAAATATGACGCTGTGAGTAATAAAAATAATGGTATGTAAGCACGGTGCTACAAGCAGAAGATTTGAGTCAAATATGATGCTGTGAGTAATAAAAAATAATGCTGTGGACGCAAAACTTCCATTTGAGTGCTATGAGAGCAATTAGGCCAAAAAAAACATAAGAAGTGCTCAAAACTAGCATCAAAGAACTGATTTTTTTTTTTTTGCATAATAAAATGTAAAAAGGCTCCAATTTATTCAAACCATAGTTTTGTATGGCTAATCAGCATATGATGAAACTATCAGCAGCCAGTTCCTAGCAGCTGGTCAAGACTGCCAAAAAGTATGCAAGCGGAAACAAAACTATTTGACTGGACACAGGCACGCCTACATGCTAGAAAGAACAGAAGTCCTAATGAAACAGGAGCCAAAGTTATAAAATGATACTTACATCGCGCAACTTGTCCCCGATGAAGCAGGGGAATCGGGGATGAGATCTATGGTTGAGGATAATTGCTTGCCGTGAGATGCGTCCGGAAGACCCCCTCCGCGTGATGCGTCGACACCGCTGGTTTTTACAAGCAGGAGTCGCCGTCAACCGTGGCGCCTCCGCCCGCGAGACGCCGAGATGGTTTGTTTAGGGCTGGTGCTTGTGCCGCGGCGCCGCCGCCGCAGGTCCGACCCGACGAGGACTTGTGCAGTTGTGCGACGGCTCCGCGCTTCTGCTTGGGTTGGAGAGGGTGGGGAAAGGCCCATTAAACTTCTATGATGTTGTTAGGAATAGGAAAAAGTCAACGTTACCTCTCTCTCAACTTTCGTAAAAGTTCGTTTTTCTTTCTGGGCTTTAAAATCAGACAAAACACCTCCTTTAATTTTTAAAATCATTCATCTTACCTCCCTGTTATAAGCAATTTTGAAGTAGATTTTGCCTTTTTCTTTTTTATTTATTTCGGTTAAATTCTTAAAAATCATAGTAAATCACAGAAAAATCGTAAAATAGAAAATCTAATTTTTTATACTCCACATGAGTAGATCTACACAGTAAATATATAATATGGTATGTTTTAGTATAAAGTTTTTGTTGTGCCTTTAGATCTATACTTTTCTATAATTAATTGGAATAATTCATTGCTGCAGTTTCTATGATCCAATTGGGATGAAATTTTGATGGTGGGCTAATTATTCAGCCTGCTCGCTGGTTGGTTTATGTGCTGATAAGTCTAGCTGGTACTGGTTTGTTGTGAGAGTAAAACACTATTGGCTGACTGATAAGTCCTGGCTGAAACCATAAAGCGAATAGGCTGATTGTATAATTGAACTGTAGTAAAAATTTGATACTCATTGGATCGTGTATAGCTTAGTTATAGATTAATTTATATTTAACAATAGCTTAGTTATAGATTAATTTATATTTAACAGGCATAAACCTAAATAAAATATATAACTAAGCTATACATGATCCAATGAGTATGAAATTTTTACTACAGTTTAAGCATACAATAATTATCCCACCATAAAAATTTCACCACAATTGGACCATAGAAACCGCAGCTATGAATACATTTAATTACAGAAAAACATGGATCTAAAGCCAGAATAAAAACTTTTTACTAAAGCATACCATATTATATGTTCATCTACTCATGTCGAGTCTAAAAAATTGAGTTTTCTATTTTTATAATTTTTCTGTGATTTACTATGATTTTTTAAAAATTCAGCCGAAATAAATTAAAAAGAAAAAGACAAAACCGCCTTCAAAACCGCTTATAACATGGTCAGGGAGGTAAAATGAACGGTTTTAAAAGTTAAGGGAGGTATTTTGTCCGATTTTAAAGTTCAGGGAGGCTAAGCGGACTTTCGCGAAAGTTGAGGGAGGCAACCTGGACTTTTTTCCTTAGGAATATCGTTGAACGAGTATCCTCCCTAGACTCAAAAACCGTCCGAACATACCCGGTTATTTTACCTCGGGACTAATTACACATCTCATGGAAGATTTTGTTGTTTGCTGTCTTCCACATTTTCAATAAATCAATATTTAGCACGTCACATGAAAAAACAAAACAAAAAAAACAGAACATGCACGTCACATGACTAACCTTCCAGAAGATTTTATGGTTGTAATCTTCTAGAAGATTTTAACGGTGGTTATCTTCCAGAAAATAAATGACAGAAAAAACAGCAAAGACAGCACATAACCAGCTAACAAACAGCACAAGTACAGCAGGCAACAACTTGACGGACAAGAAGAAAACATACAACCAAAAGAAATCACATTCGCGGCTGCGTACGTACACCAAGATCATAAGGAAACCAAGAAGATGCAAAGCAGGTACTCCACCAAAATCAATCCACCACAAGAACCTTCTCTCTCACAAAAGTTATGCATAAACCTGCAGCTACTTTTGTTAGGAATTATTGATAAAGTAAGACATTCCAAAATTTCCCAAAATACAAGCTTCAAGATGTGCAGGTTCACTAGATCCAACTGAATCACCAAGAACAGTATCTCAAAATCCAGGAGAAAATCATCAGAAGAAGGTAAACCAAAGATCCTAACTCAGTCATATATAAAGATATGTAGGTTCACTAAAACCTAGACCTTAGCTAGTAATATATGAAAAGATCTTAATATATGAAAATATGCATCTCCATGTGTTACCTACAAGTCTACATAAAAAAGGCAATTAGGGAACTAGCTAGTAACAGCTAGCAGCAAAAGGAAAACCTACCAAACACATCTGTCCTCTTATCAAGCATCAGCACAAGAGGTGTTTGTAATCTGAAAGATGAGATAAACATGGACATTTGAGAAACAAGAAGCAGTAGTACAAAGTACAGTCATCTAAGGCTAGCGCAGTAGCTAATAATTTTAATTTTCATCAAACAAATTCAGATTCTAGTGTCCAAAATAAATAATTGTGCATGAAGCCTTTGTAAAACTTTAAGCAGGAGCCTCCTGGAATTCATTATGCTACCACGTACAATAGAGTTATAAACAGAAAATTCAGTTCACGGTCAATAAAACTAAATTGACAAATCAGAGTTCAAATATGCTGCAGCAACTCTGGAAGGCACAATAATGAAAAATAAAAATTCAGATACATGTCACATTCCTGCTTGGATGCAAAGTATTTTTGAAGTATTAGAGAAATACTATGGTTTGACAAAATACTATGGTTTTTAAAAGCTGCCATGTGTTTGGATGTAACAAATCTTGTAGCCTCTAAAACCTTGTCAAAACTGTAATCTTTTTAGAGTTTTAGAAACTCCACTCATGACCCCTTTTTTTCTAAACCATGGTTTTATGTCTCTTTGGCTTATAAACCACAGTTTTGTGATGTTTTCAAAAAGCACACCATCCAAATAAGCGATAATATGTAACTTTTACGGCTCTGTCTCGTAGCCGCCGATAACAATGCAACATATAAGTCTTTTCAAATGATTACTCAGCATTTGCTCACGCCTCTGTGGATGTGCTACTCATCATAATGATCCATTGGTAGACCGAGCAAGGTAGAACACGTACAAAACCTTAGTTCAAATGTTTTTTTTTTACAATTTTCTATTCTTCACGGAAATCTTATCGACGTTCTATCTAGATAAAGAGCGCCTTTATTTAGAATAATGCAAGGACGGATAAGGAATGTCTTTGTTTAGAATGCGAGGATAAAGACACACAAAATATATGTTTCATTGTTTCATGTAAAAAATGAAGATTCACGAACTAAGACAAAAATAGGCATATTGATTTCTTCAAGGAAATGTAGTCACGTCACAAAGGGTGAGCACTGGGCGGCCGTCGCAACCAGCATGACGCTGCACACTGTTGAACATGCGGGGGCCGCACGCAAATCTCATCCGCGCACCCATGGAACGCAACGAATGTGACTTGTGCACACTGTTGAACAGGAATGTGACTTGTGCGACGGCTCCGCGCTTCTGCTTGGGTTGGAGAGGGCGGGGGATTTTATGGATTCTTTTCGGGCCTTGCCTACTTGCTGGGCTTAGCGCAATAAGGCCTAATAAACTTCTCATATGTTGTTAGGAATAGAAAAAAATACACGTTACTTTCCCTCAACTTTCGTGAAAGTCCGTTTTTTCCTATGTGGATTTTAAAATCAGGCAAAACATCTCCCTCAACTTTTAAAACTGTTCATCTTACCTCACTGATCCTGTTATAAACAGTTTTGAATGCGGTTTTGTCTTTTTCTTTTTTATTTATTTCGACTGAATCTTTAAAAAATCATAGTAAATCATAGAAAATCTTAAATAGAAAATTCAATTTATTTGGACTCCACGTGAGTAGATCTACACAGTAAATATATAATATGGTATGCTTTAGTACAAAGTTTTTGCTATGGCTTTAGATCTATGCTTTTCTGTAATTAATTGGAATAATTCATTACTGCAGTTTCTTTATCCAATTGGGATGAAATTTTTGTTTACACCAAAATTTGGTAGAAAGAACGTGAGAACTCGCGGGCTTTCAAGATTGTGCCAATCAAGGAGGATAGATGTCAGCCGACTCAGATACGACTCTGGAATCGAATCTCTTGGGATGACGTCAGCGGATAGCGATGATGAACTACGGTTGGTGTCAGGAAACTATATATCAGGACTCTGCAAAAAGGAAAATATTAGAGTCCAAGTTATCTTAAATTAGGAATATTTTCGTTTGTGCCAAGGATTGTAACGAATCGTGCTCGAGTAGGATTCATGTTTAGACTCCGGGTATAAATATCAGACCCCGGCTATTGTAAAGAACAACAATCAATCCAATATACAAGTTATTTATTTTTTCAGGCTCCGGCCATCCCTTAGGAGTAGGAGTAGAGTAGATCTCGGCGAGTTCTTCAGCAAGTACTGACTGCATCGATCCGGTCAACCTCCTACTGCTTGTTGTAAGTACCGTCATGGCTTATACCTCTGTTCGTACGGCTGCATCGATCTAGTCGATCTTCATTGCGACTCTGGTATAAGTTAGTTATCGATTCTTGCCTAGTTCAAGTATGGCTGCATCGATCCAGGTCGACCCCTACTACATGAACTAGATCAATGTTCAAGTTATTGGCTCTACCTTAGAATGACAGCCTTTGATAGATTCATTAAGTTACCGATATTGTTTATCGTTTTCATTATTTATCCAAATTACAGTAATATCTCTCTGTCCGATTGGGATTGATCTAGATCAGGCCTTATATCTTGTTTAGCCCATCGTTTGCTAATCTAAATTAATCTAATCTATACCTTAAATGATGAGTTATGTTTTATCGGCTGTTTTGCGTCAATCTTGATCGTGCATAGTATGCGGTTAAAGCATATTGCGTCTTGAGTAGATCTATTGGCTAGCGAGAACCATTCCATGGCCCGTTATCACGGCCTATGTGATTCTGCCTCACACCCCACTGTTAGCACCGTGGAGTGGGGATCGTTATTTGATAGATCTATTCCTGATAAGGCATGACTTTAACTGTGAGCTATGCCTGAATCGGCTGTTTAGCCGATATCGAGAGCTTTCACGAACAGTTCGCATCACGAGACCAGTTGAAGTAAAGATAGGTTGAAAGACACAGTTAGCTACAGTGATCTTATTATTGTATTACAGCCTACATGATTCTGCCTCATGCCCCTACTGATATTAATAATGAGTTAGGGTCAGTCGAGTCTATTGTTATTTCTACTGGCCTGCATGATTCTGCCTCATGCCCCACTGGTCATAGCGATAGATGAGATCTAACATGTTCATTAGATTTACCTTTATTAAACGGTTAAGTGGTGTTGAATTATTTCTTTATATAAAAAGAGGTTTGGTTACTTGTAATCATTGGCTTGGCATAAATCGATCATTGTTGATATCTTATTGCCATTGATTAATATTTGTTCAAATAACGACATTTATCCTGAATGATAACTGATTCCTCTTATACAACCCAATGAGCTTTAACCGATTTATTCTCATGAATATGTTGGAATCGACTATTTAGTCGATCTCCTTTCATATCGGCTTTCAGAGCCACATATTCGGGACTGTCTGGCAACACCGGCAAGTTCCGCCCTTAATTACTGATGAACTTTTTCTTCTTGTCAATTATAGGGTCAAATTGACTGCCACGTCTCGAGAGGAGTGCGCAGGATCGACCACCCCTGCGCTGAAGCTAGGCGAATCTATAGCTCCATCGAGTAGACCCTTCTGGCTTACGGCGTGTGTCCTCGGCACGAGATGAAAATTCTATGTCGACACATGTTTCTGGCACGCCCAGTGGGACCCCACAATCATCATGGCGGTTCACAACAATAACGACATCCTTATGCCGCATTATGAAGATCTACCTGATGGGGATAATGATATCATCAGCAAAGCTATAGAAGAGTTTTAGAACAAATGTTTGTTGTCCTACACTAAAACACGTGACAACACAATTGTTCAGAAATTTCTACTACCAAGAGTTCTGTTACACGGGCAGACAGAAACAACCGAAGCTGAAGACAGTTGTTTCTTTAAGGAAGTTATAGACAAATCTATTCGTGATGCCATATCAAGCCGTAACAAAGCTTTCGTGGACATATTCCATAACGTTATGAGAGAGGCGATTCATGGATTTCCAGTTGGTCAAGACGGACCAGCTTATTACAACATTCTAGATCCATCAACCCAAGGGACTAATCAAGTCGGTACCAGCCATCAAGAAGCAGCACCGGCTGGTAGTGGTGATGTCCAGATAGTTCAAGGTTCATCTGAACAAACTCAAGGAACTACTGTGAATCAAACATAGTACAATCTTGGACCATCAGTACAACATGTGCAACAGCCGGCGGGGCAAAGTTAGAACTAGGTGATGAATTTTGGTACATCAGGCCACATACCGTCGTCGGCTAAAAAAATAGCACCATCAATTCAAAGGATCCGTAGAGATATAGATCTTTATGTCTATAATCAGAGACTTCAAGCAGCAAGCCATCAAAAGACCTAGCAGATTGAGATTCCACAAGGGTATCACTATGGCACGGATTATAATACCCTTCACATGATGCCAAATCCAGGATATCAAGGCACACGAGATTTCAATCCGCAGATGGGTCAGCAGGTACAGAGAAATCCAAATCCGTAAGCTGATGAATTGTTGTTGAGAGTGACCGAGATGATGAAAAATCAGTTCGGTCTGAAGCCAAAAGGACTGACATTTTCATACAAACACCCATATCCAGAATGGTATGATTTGATTGCTCTTCCACAAATTATAGGCTCCTAGAATTCGCTAAGTTCACTGACCAAGACAGTACAAGTATGATAGAACATGTCAGTCGATATCTTACACAATTAGGGCGAAGCATCAGTTGAGGACGCCCATTGAGTTCAGTTTCTTCTCTCTATCCTTATCAGGGCCTAGCCTTCACTTAGGTTTTCATTCATTGCCAGTCAATTCCATTGCTAATTGGACTGATCTAGAAAGAAGTTTCATATATATTTTTACACTAGGACTGGAGAAAAGAAAATTGTCGATCTGACAACTATAAGACAAAAGACTAATGAATCAGGCACTGGATTTCTTTAGAGGTTCCGAGAAATCAGGAACTTGTGCTTCTCCTTAAACTTGGTCGATGATCAACTAGCTACTTTAGCTATTCAAGCAATGCTGCCGATATGGAAAGAAAAGCTACTGGGACAAGAATTTGTCAACTTGGGACAATTGGCTCAGCGAGTAGTAGCGCTGAATAGCCAATTCTAGAGTATGCGCAGAGATACCCGGTTCTAGAAGAGTACCTTAGTAGCCAAAGCTTATGATCCATACTCAATCGACAACGACTATGAAGATGAAGAAGAAGAGGTTGCTATGGCTGAATGGAATTGGGACAAGAAGATAGTGATGGTGCCAAATCCTTAGGGAAGAGGAGTCGAGGAGAACTATGACTTTGATGTCACCAAATCAGATAAGCTCTTCGATTTCTTGCTTGAGAAAGGGCAGATCAAGTTGTCCCGATGGTCATATCATGTTACCCTCTGATTAGTTGAAGAATAAGAAGTTCTGCAAGTTCCATAATGCTACTTCTCATTTCACTAATGAATGCAGAATCTTCAGGCAACATATATAGAGAGCTATTCAGCAGGGGAGGCTCAAATTTGATACTGCCTCGGAAAATGAAAGTTGATGATAATCCTTTCCTAGGAGATCAAAACATGGTTGTTGCTAGGGCTATTCAAAGGGAAAACTAAGGTCCTAACATCAACCAAATCAAAGAAGCTGGAACAGTCGATTCCTAAGATGCAAATATTAGCTGACGAGTATAGAGAGATTAGAAGACAGTCGTGCCGAGCAAAAGAGCCGATACTGAGCAGGGGAAGACGTCAAAAGTAGAGATGACGAAGCTGTGAGTCACATCTCGGATTTTATTGAATAAATGGCAGCTGGTAGAAGGAAAATGATTATCAGTGTTGGTTGAAAGATCAAGCGTACCAGCATCAACTAAAACAAGAGAGGTATGAAAGGGAACAAGCCGAATTACATTGGAATTGTCCTTTCTTCAGACATTGCTGGAATGAAGGTTTGAAGTTGCCTACCAGACATGACTGTCCAGAATGCAACAATCAATATCGGGAGTATAGGCAGTCTCAAACTCAACCGCCGGTCTATCCATGCTCAAGATGCATATCATCATAGTAACATGGATCGGCGCTTAAAAAATAAAAGTGTTCATGATTGGCTTGGAAAAAGAGTCGTTGATCAGGACTAGGGCTGATCATGAAGAGGAAGACAATGAAAGAAGATATGTGTGGCAGGAAAGCCAATGGTGCCCAGGAGGTTTAACAAGAAGCCAGAAGAGAAGGGATGCAACGCCTAAGGAATAAAGAGATGGAACAGGCTCAGGCATCCGGTAAAACTCAAGTATGGCGTACCAAGTAAATAGCCGATAGGAAGTAACCATCGGCTAATATCCAAATGGTTTTTCTATTGCCATCGGAATTCAGAGCTCTAGCAGATCAAGAAGTTTATTCAGACTTCGATGAATCAGAGTATGAGGAGATAGTTGCCAAGTTAATAGTTGTACAACAAGCAATATTTGACAAACTAGACAAACATCGGCACTTAAAAGCATTATATATGAAAGGTCTTGTCGATGGGAAGCCGATGAACAAGATGTTGATGGATAGAGGTGCTTCTATCAATCTTATGCCTTACACTACTTTTCATAAACTTGGTAAAGGACTAGAAGATCTGATGGAGACTGAATATGATGCTTAAGGACTTTAGGGGTAATACGTCTAAGACCCGGGGGGCAATAAACATTGAGCTAACAATCGGAAGCAAAACTCTGCTCACCACATTCTTCATCATCGACAGAAAAGGGTCATACAGTTTGCTCCTTGGTCGTGATTGGATTCATGCGAACTGTTGTATACCATCGACCATGCATCAGTGTTTGATTCAATAGCATGGAGATGATGTCGAAACTGGTTCATGTTGATGAGTCCATAAGCATCGCAATAGCCTGATCCAATCTTTTGGGAACTAGGAGACTTCGAATGCTTTTCTGGCAAGTCATAGGGAAGGAGGCTTCATTAAGATCAGCAATGAAAGCCAACAACCGATGCAAGTGATCAGGCTCTAAGAGTTTATTTTAGTAGAAAAGTCATGACTTCACAGTCAGCCGTTGGAATAAAGGAAAAATAAGCGTTGAGTCTTGGAGATGGGTTTAGGCCGACGTATGTGAATGCTGAGTCAAAGTGTGAGTGCGATTTAGAGTTAATGGATTTCTTAAGAAGTTCTATTTCGCTTAATAGGACGCTTGATCTGGGTTGATTGATAATTTGACCTTTGATATGAAAAGTTTTGTGGGGGTGTTATCCTAACATTTGATAGCCGATTCGTTCTCGGCTCTAATAGCTGATACCTAGGAATGTATTGCCTCTAGTTCAAAAAAGTAAAAATCTTTAAAGACAATAAAAGCCGATATGATATGTATCAGTCTATAGAGCAAAAACAAAAAGCAAAAACAATTATACACAAAGGCATTGCACTGAGGCGCATTCATAAAAGAGAAATCTTTGTTCATTGGTTCCCCTAAGTATAATCTAGTCGAAGACTTTGTTCACCACATCCTAGGAGGATGTGATGTCTACTATGGCCTCCAGTTGCCATGACAAATTCTTCGAGCAAGTCCTCATGCTCCTCAAGGCCATCGCCCATTGGGAAACCAGTCTCCATAGCGTGGAGCTCGTACCCTAGTCTAGGACTTGTGCTGTGGTCAGCGCCACCACCTGCACCATGACGAACGCCAGTGGAGGGTGATCTCTCAAATGTGGACCAGGGACAGTCTTGGAGACGAACAGTCGATAGGGGAACCCCAGAGCATTGACAGTGTCTATGACCACAGTTCACCGCCAGTTGGAGAGATTCCAACTACGCTATCAGGGCTGACAATCACAAAAACAAGAAGACTATCAAGATAAAGATAATGAATATCAGAGTAAAAAGCCTTCATGGAGTTCATTTTACCCACCACCGTGGCATCGGATTCGGCCAGCCACGCCTGGATGGCGCTGGCCTCCTCCTCGGCTACATAAAGAGCGGCCTAAGAAACCCCAAGGCTGGATCTCAAGCTAGCCATTCTCTTGAGTCACCTTGGAGTAGCAGTTTTGAGCCGCCCTCCTCTCCTGAAGGAAGCGCCAGGGCGTCGTCGTCGTTGTACGAATCGAAGGAGTCCGACGATGAAGTCGGAGTAGAAGATACAACGTCAGAGGGCTCGCTAGCCCTAGGAAGAGGACAAAGGCTGTCGTTCACGATGAACCTAGAAATAAAGTATAAAAGTTCATCGCCATGAATAGGGGATTTACATATCATCACCATGAACAGAAGTCATTAATCTTACCTCATGCGTCGAAGACGCTGGCTCACTAGCATGTTCCCCTCCGGGATCTCCTCCGCCGCTCGCTTGCCATGGTTATCCTCGTACGGCCATGGATTTGATTGGATCTATGAGAAGGGAAGGGAACCGCTACTAGGGTTTTGGAAGGCGGAGAAGTGCAAAGGAATAGTTGCTAGTGGAGATGTGTTCGAGGCCAAAACCATCGGCTGGTATTTGAAGCCATGAAGCGAAAGAGGTGAACGCCTCAGGAAATGCGGTAGACAACCGCAATTAATAGAAGGTGAATCGTCGCCTCACTAATGACAAAGAGAATACGGTGTTGGGCGACTGAAGGCAGATAATCGAAGGGTTCTCTTAATAAAAGCCGTGTTTTCAGACTCAATTGGAGTGAGACCAGAGGTCTAGGATCAACTGTTTTAAATTAGCTCTTTAGCCGAAACAAGAGATACGACGAAGATAGCAAGAAAGTATGGTTATCGTCAGTTTTACGCAAAATACATGTGTTAACCTATGGATTACAAGTTCAAGACATCCTAGGATAATTTGTAATATTTCTAGCCAGACAACATCAGCTTCTGCAATCTTTTGCTCATATTCTTCGGCTGTTCCAGGAGTGTTCTCAAGACTACTATGGATGGCTCTGCTTCCTTTCACTTTGGCCAACAGTTCCTATTTCTTCTATTTGATGGCATCGGGTATTTGGGCCAGAGTAGACTTGCGACAATCAATAGCAGCCTTCATGTTTTCCAGTTCCTTCTTAAGTTCAACATGTATGATTTCCAGCTAGGAAAGCTCTAGATCGGTCCTAGGGGAAGAATTTTTTAGATCATCAATTAGCCACATCAACTATTTAGCCTCTTGCCTGTTAGAGTTATCCTTGGCCATCAAAGCTTCACGATTGGACAGGTTCCTCTGAATCTTTTTCACCTTTAGGGCTTGATCTTCAAAAGTAGACAAATATGACAAGACTCTGGAGAGGGCTAGAGATGGATCGCCCTTTATAGCCAAGAAGACTCTGCATTGAATCAGTATCTTGGACCAAATCGGCTATGTTCTTCTCAAGCATTGGCAATATGTGTCTTAGCCGATTTCTGGTCTCTTTCGACTAGGGCTTCGCTAGAAGAAGTAGCTGACGATCTGATCTCATCCTCATCAAAATATTCCTCAAGATTGAGAGAGTAGCTCTGGGCTGGAAGACTGAGTGCCTGTGTATAAGGGAAAACATGATTAGGAGGTTTGGATCAGTTTATCAAAAAGCTGGATGGCAAAGAAGATATAGTACCTTCTCTGTAATAGCCTCTATCAGAAGAGGGGGAACAGCTGATGATGCATCGACGACATCTAGGTTGAATCGGCTCCGAGTTTCTAGCATTGGTGTCTGCAATAACAAGGAAGGATTTTTAATTCATGTTTGCTGCAAAGGAACGATTGGAGCAAGTAACTCCCTCACCATCAGTTGTTTGCCTGGGCTAGGGAATCAACAGCCTGAGTATGGACTGGCAATAAGACCATCTTAGTGCTGGTAGGGTCGCTAAGTGGACTATCAGGTGTTTCCTCGAGAAGTATCTGGCACAAGTAAAAAGTCAGGTGAAGGGTAAAAGACTAAGTAAATCAAAAAGTTAAAGAAAATACTTCGACAAGCATCAAGGAAAAATTCACATTTTCTGCCGTTGTGGAAGCATCGGTTACTTCCACCGAAATTGGCTCCTGTTGAGGATCGGCCGACAAAGGTTTGGTTGGTGTTGAATCAAGCGCCTGAGATAGTAGTCCCACGCCCAAAGCAGACTAGGGATGCAATGCTCGATAACTATGAGAAAATAGGATCAGAAAATTGAACATTAGTTTGAAGAAAGTATGAATCGTTCACCTGAGCAGCTGATGGCCTTGTCCTGTGGAGTCTTTTTCCAGTAGTAGCCTTTTGAGTTACCCCTGGAACCGCCTTGCGCTTTGGGGATTGACGTGTCACGATCGTGGGAGTGGCAGGGGTTCTCATCAACTTCTTCAAAGAAGGTGCGGTTGATCCCATCCTTGAAACTAGGGCATGACGGTTGGTAATCTATAGGATGCCCTCTCCTATCTAGGCTTGGAGGATCGAATTCAAAGTCCTAAAAAGATCGGTTAGAATGGGTGGCAAGAGAATTCACCAAGTAATCTCTCTGAAAAGGGAATGAAAGATTACCTCACTGTCAGAAGCAAATTCCCCATCCAGAGCTATACATAGAGGGTGGACTGGCCCACAGAAGAGATGGGAACTGCCATTCTTGCCACCAGGAGTCAAAGAGGTTGGAAGAAAAACTGGCTCTGACCTAGTCATGCAAGGAAAAGGAAGGAAGGTCTGATCCCAATTGAAAGACTCTAGGAAGCTTCTAGCACATCACTAATATCTTCTCTCGGCTTTAGGATGTTCTTGAAGAATAGGCGAGGGGGAAGTTAACCAAGGCCAAACTTGATGGGCCACAAAAGAAGGGTTATAAAACTCATAGGTTGGAGGATTGCCTAGGATGGAGGAACCTTTAACCATTTTGCCATGATCGTGACGAAATTCGGCTAGGAGAACACAGGGCTTAATAAAGGAATTGAAGATCGCAGCCTGCTGTCTCGTTCGAACAGCCGGATTCAAATCGGAATTTGAATGGAAAAGTTAGTTCATCATCCTCATTATGAGGTAGCCAAGTCAGGACGGATGCATCAAACCCTCTATAAAACTTTTTGAAGAGGTGGCCAACATCGAAGTCAATTATTATGGTCGATGCAGCCTCACCATAACTCGTACGCTGTCGAGTTCTTCCTTCTTTGCCTCTATATTCCTCATCAAAATTAGAGGAAGGAAAGCTCAGGTCTCTGAGATCAGGCCTTACAATCTTGTGCATGTACAAATTGAGCCACAATTGTATCAGCCACCAAGGGCCGCTTATAGTCTGTATTGGTTCATTCTTCAGTAATTGGGCAGCCACCTGGTACATCAGATAATAAGCAGCTCCTAGCAGATATTTTTCAAGAGGGATATCCTTGCCTAATGCTAGGTGCTCCACCATGAGTTTGTGATTGTAAGTTAGACCACAAGACGACCCACAAAAGATGAATCTCTCCAACCACATATTTAGAAAAGCCACATATTTTCGTTCGTTGACAGATGATTCGTCTTCGACGTGATTCAGAATGTAACTTGCCCATCTGGTGCAGTCTGCTATCTTGGCCAATCTTTTGGAGCCAGCACTCAAGTACTCATTGGGTTGCACTGATCTGGTAATTCTAAGGCCGGTCAACATATATACATCGGCCAGAGTGATGGTCATTGGGCCATGGCAAAAAATAAAAGCATTTAGAGCATTAGACCAGAAATAAGAAGCAGAGATCAAGAGTGAATCATTCCTCTCCATTTCGGACAACGAAAGTGTCAAGCACTGGTTAAGATCATAAAGCTCTCAGTCTCCACCCTTTTTCGCGGATACCCTATGAAACCAATCTCTCTATCCCTTAGGCGCTTTAGGCCAGTTTCTGAAGGGAGTTTTGTTCTAGAAAGATGAATCCACTACAGACTATTTAAAGGGGATCTGGTTGGTTTCTTGGCGGATAAAATCGGATGGATCAGGATCACCCATAGGCCCAAGAAAATAAACATTAGGAATGATAGCTGATGGAATCAAGATCTCGTTCCTCATTTCCTAGAAATTGGATAAAATAAATTCAAGAAGAGAAGAAATACGGTGTAACGACCGACACTTGGAGAGTGGAAACTTGGAAACATACCATAGGAACATGGTCATTGGTTGCCATCACGGCCGGAGCAGGTTCAGATCTGATGAAGATAGCTTGAATGATGGTTCGATGGAACAGCGGATTTGCTAGGGTTTGAGGCCTTGGTGATGACAGCGTCGGCTGTTGGAGTTGGCTCAAGAAAAGAGGAGAAAACAAAAAGGCCGAGTGTGTCGAAAGAGATACTATTGAGATGTTATATAAGACTCAGGCTAGGAAGTCAGGAGTTATGCGTATATCTCGGAATAGAGCGGTTACGGCGCGGTAAACCAATATGCTGGAATTTTAGAATAAAATCATTTTATCCCAAAATTGGAGGGGCATGTGTTTACACCAAAATTTGGGAGAAAGAATGCGGAAACTCATGGGCTTCCAAGATTGTGCCAATCAAGGAGGATCGATGTCAGCCGACTCAGATATGACTCTGGAATTGGATCTCTTGGGATGACGTCAGCGGATAGCGATGATGAACTACGGTTGATGCCAGGAAACTACATATCAGACTCTGCAAAAAGGGAAAGATTAGAGTCCAAGTTATCTTAAATTAGGAATATTGTCATTTGTGGCAAGGATTGTAACGAATCGTGCTCGAGTAGGATTCATGTTTAGACTTCAGGTATAAATATCAGACCCTGGCTATTGTAAAGAACAATAATCAATCTAATATACAAGTTATTTACTTTTTCAGTCTCTGGCCACCCCTTAGGAGTAGGAGTAGAGTAGATCTCGGCGAGTTCTTCAGCAAGTATGGCTGCATCGATCCGGTCGACCTCCACTACTTGTTGTAAGTACCATCATGTCTTATACCTCTGATTCGTACGGCTGCATCGATCCGGTCAACCTCCACTACGACTCTGGTATAAGTTAGTTATCGATTCTTGCCTAGTTCAAGTATGGCTGCATCGATCCGGTCGACCCCCACTGCATGAACTAGATCAAGGTCAAGTTATCGGCTCTACCTTAGAATGACAGTCTTTGGTAGATTCATTAAGTTACTGATATTGTTTATTGCTTTCATTGTTTATCCAAATTACAGCAATATCACTCTGTCCGATTGGGATTAATCTAGATCGGCCTTATATCTTGTTTAGCCCATCGTTTGCTAATATAAATTGATCTAATCTACACCTTAAATGATGAGTTATATTTTATCGGCTGTTTTGCGTCAATCTTGATCGTGCATAGTGTGCGGTTAAAGCATATTGCGTCTTGAGTAGATGTATTGGCTAGCGAGAACCATTCCATGGCCCGTTATCACAGCCTGTGTGATTCTGCCTCACACCCCACTATGAGCATCGAAGAGTGGGGATCGTTATTTGATAGATCTATTTCTGATAAGACATGACTTTAACTGTGCGCTATGGCTGAATCGGCTGTTTAGCCGATATCGAGAGCTTTCATGAACAGTTCGCATCACGAGACCGTTGAAGTAAAGATAGGTTGAAAGACATGTTAGCCCCATGATCTTATTATTGTATTATGGCCTGCATGATTCTGCCTCATGCCCCTACTGATATTAGTAATGAGTTAGGGTCGTCGAGTCTATTGTTATTTCTACGGCCTACATGATTCTGCCTCATGCCCCACTGGTCATAGCGATAGATGAGATCTAACATGTTCATTAGATTTACCTTTATTAAACGGTTAAGTGGTGTTGAATTGTTTCTTTATATAAAAAGAGGTTTGGTTACTTGTAATCATTGGCTTAGCATAAACAGATCATTGTTGATATCTTATTGTCATTGATTAATATTTGTTCAAATAACGACATTTATCCTGAATGATAACCGATTCCTCTTATACAACCCAATGAGCTTTAACCGGTTTATTCTCATGAATATACTGGAATCGACTATTTAGTCGATCTCCTTTCATATCGGCTTTCAGAGCCGCACATTCGGGACTGTCTGGCAACATCGGCAAGTTCCGCCCGTAATTACTGATGAACTTTATCTCCTTATCAATTACATGGTCAAATTGACTGGCACGTCTTGGGAGGAGTGCGTAGGATCGACCACCCCTGCGCTGAAGCTAGGCGGATCTACAACTCCATCGAGCAGACCCTTCTGGCTTGCTACGTGTGTCCTCAGCACGGGACAAAAATTCTATGTCGACAATTTTAATGGTGGGCTAATTATTCGGCATGTTTGCTGGTTGGTTTCTGGACTGATAAGTCTGGCCGGTGCTGGTTTGTTGTGAGAGAAAAATACTCTTGGCTGGCTGATAAATCCTGGCTGAAACCAACAAGCGAACAGGCTAAATATATAATTGAACTGTAGTAAAAATTTCATACTCATTGGATCATGTATAGCTTAGTTATAGATTAATTTATATTTAACAAGCATAAACCTAAATAAAATCTATAACTAAGCTATAAATGATCCAATGAGTATGAAATTTTTATTACAGTTTAGACATACAATAATTATTCCATCATAAAAATTTCATTACAATTGGACCATAGAAGCTGCACCTATGAATTATTCCATTTAATTACATAAGGACATAGATCTAAAGTCAGAAAAAAACTTTGTACTAAAGCATACCATATTATATGTTCATCTACTCATGTGGAGTCTAAAAATTGAATTTTCTATTTTTATAATTTTTCTGTGATTTACTATGATTTTTTAAAATTTCCACCAAAATAAATTAAAAAGAAAAAGATAAAACCGCCTTCAAAACCGCTTATAATAGGGCCAGGGAGGTGTTTTGCCCGGTTTTAAAGTTAAGGGAGGAAAAGCGGACTTTCGCGAAAGTTGAGGGAGGTAACGTGGACTTTTTCCTTAGGAATATCGTTGAACGAGTATCCTCCCTAGACTCAAAAACCGTCCGAACAGACTCCTTGCACTATCAAAACCGGTTATTTTACCTCGGGACTGACTACACATCTCATGGAAGATTTTGTTGTTTGTTGTCTTCCACATTTTTCAATAAATCAATATTTAGCACGTCACATGAAAAAACAAAACAAAAAAACAGAACATGCACGTCACATGACTAACCTTCTAGAAGATTTTATGGTTGTAATCTTCTGGAATATTTTAACGGTGGTTATCTTTTAGAAAATAAATGATAGAAAAAAAAAGCAAAGACAGCACATAACCAGCTAACAAACAGCACAAGTACAGCAGGCAGCAACTTGACGGACAAGAAGAAAACAGACAACCAAAAGAAATCACATTCGCGGTTGCGTATGTACATCAAGATCAGAAAATTGGGGAACCTGGACCTTAGCTAGTAATATATGAAAAGATCTTAATATATGAAAATATGCATCTCCATGTGTTACCTACAAGTCTGCATAAAAAAGGCAATTGGGGAACTACCTAGTAGCAGCTACCTAGCAAAAGGAAAACCTACCAAACACTTCGGTCCTCTTATCAAGCATCACCACAAGAGGTACCTCTTGTTTGTAATCTGAAAGATGAGATAAACATGGACATTTGAGAAACAAGAAGCAGTAGTACAAAGTACAGTCATTTAAGGCTAGCGCAGTAGCTAATAATTTTAATTTTCATCAAACAAATTCAGATTCTAGTGCCCAAAATAAATAATTGCGCATGAAGCCTTTGTAAAACTTTAAGCAGGAGCCTCCTGGAATTCATTATGCTACCACGTACAATAGAGTTATCATAAACAGAAAATTCAGTTCACGGTCAATAAAACTAAATTGACAAATCAGAGTTCAAATATGCTGCAGCAACTCTGGAAGGCACAATAATGAAAAATAAAAATTCAGATACATGTCACATTCAGGTTCGTGCACATAGGAGTTTTTTTCCTAGCATGGGTGCAACTAATCTCTTGTCTGGGTACATTGAGGATTACAGTTACAAATGCCTTTTTGTTTGGTTCAGAACTCATGAAACTACACAGGACACAGCATCACAAATATTTAGATGCCTTCTTGTTTGATTCAAGAACTCAGAAAAAGTGAAAAAGATACATGAAACACGTGCTATCACAAATAATCAGATGCCTGCTCCATTAGTTGACATACCAAAATGATTTATATCTAATGCATGGAGCATGCTAAGGCAAGAAGACTGAAGAAGAGTGGGTCTGGGCTGTTGCTGGTTATGCAATAAAGGTATGCAAGAATGCAGAACTGCCTTAATATGCATCAGCTCACATGAGCGATAACTCAATGAAACAGAGTCTGAATCTATTGCCAGACCTACAAAAGTGGCTAGAAACACTGCAAAACCGATGACACTGATGCATCAGAATAAGATTAAACTAGTTGTTCTAATTTTTTTTTAATATTTTACATAACTAATATGATCCTGGTCCTGGGCTGGGCTTTGTCATTGTTGATATTTTACATAACTGATAGGGAAATTTTGCTATAGGACACCGTAAAAAAACTTAATATGCTGATAGACACCGCAACGAGCGGTATTGCTCAGTACCATTACAAATTTGGGGTTCTTTACCATAACACACCGCAGCTAATATTTTATTCATTTCTTAGATCTACGGAGAGAGAAGATGGAAGAAATGACTTTGGTGCCCTCGTCTTCAACCTCCAGCTGTGTACCAATTTTTGCAGTAACACACCGCCGATGCCTTGTCTTCTCCGGCCCTAGCATGACGGTGGTGGACCTCAGCGTGACGTGTACAACATGACGTCTTCTCTGGATGCATGATGAAGAGAAGACAAGAACAAGTGTTCATTACTTGTCCGGCCAATTAGTTACCTGACTTCACGTTGTGGGTGGCGAGCATGACAGAGGCGAATCCCTGACGGACGCAGTCGAGGAAGGCGACACAGCCGTTGTAGCAATCGTGGGCCTCCTAGATGCTGCCATTAATGGGCGAAGGCACGCCGAGGGCGGCCTTGAGGCGGGTCTCGTGGGTCAGGTACGCGCCGCGCACGACCTTGAGCCCCAGCCACACGCGCTCGCGCCGTCACACCCATAGTGGTTGGAGATAGCGTGGGCCCCCCAGCGGGGGCCTGTGTTCCCGCCCGAGGCCGAATGCGTTTGTAACACCCTCAGTGTTACACTACACAACTTTTTACTAAAACACTGCATAAGCATCATATTTATGTGTAAATGTATGTAATATAGGGTGTAAAGCAATGTACGGAACTTGAAACGTTCACCGGAAACACGAAACGAATGTTACATTTCATGTCATGTTGTATCACTTAGTGTTCTAAACGAATTTTTATTGAACAAGAATGCTATAGAACGCATAGACGAAACTTTGATAAAGTTGGTAGTACAAACTTCGTAGGTGTCCGTGAAATACTTGCGGTCGGGAATGGGGTTCGCTAGATAGCATAGTTGGTAGCTTGGAAATCGAAAGTGACGCGAATCCGAACAAATAACTTAGTCGTTTCTTAAGTCAGAAAGTGTGTCGACGAAGCTAAGTTTAAGAATTTTTATCGAGGAATCGGGTTAAGTAGTGGCATGGTCTTAAGGTTGGTTTTAGTAGCTTGATACACCATCTGAAACGTAAAATAGTTGGTTTAGCATTTGGATCATTGAATGGGATTTTTTAGCCTGCTTTAAAAAGTGTGCAAGTCATGTTTTGAACAATGCTAGCGCCTGGGCGCAGTCACCCTGCCGGCTCTCGGTGCGCTGTGCTGGACCGCCCTGTCGCGCCTGCGCGCTGCACGCCCCGCGTGCATGGCCCCACGCGTCGCTGACCATGACTCCTGCTGCTGCGCCCTGGCACGCGCTCACGCACGCACGCGCACCACACCGGTGGACCTAGCTACTCTGCCCACTCGATGCGTCCGCTTGAGCCTTCTACTCGCCTGTCGCCATCGCCATCACGTCGAAACTGCGTCCACGGCCGTGCTGCACCCCGATCATCGCTGCCGCGTGGTCACCGCTACCGTTGACCCTTGCGGCCACACGCATGTGGGCCTACCCTCGCCATCAAGTCTGCGTGCGCTGCGTTGCCACGCTACTGCCCCCGAACAGGCATCTGCCTCTGTGGCGCGCTGTGCCGTGCCGCCGTCGCTTTGTGAGTCATGGTGCCGTGGTCACACGCCGCCGTGCCGGACCCATACGCGCGCCGTGGAGTCTTTTTCTGTCGCGCTGCCGTCCTTTCCCTAATTAGAAATTCACGCCACACCAAGCCGTCGTCCCATCGCCTACAATGGCACCACGTCGGCCGAGCCACGCCAAGGCAGAACCACAGAGCCTTGCCCATCTTCATAAGTGCGCATGTCTGGAGGTCACGTTGAAGTCCAGCTTCATGCCAAGCCTACTGCTGTTGCAGCCGTACGGTGTCGAGGCCTCAATTGGATTTCCCCACCGTCGTCCATCAAATTGGCCGTGTGTAGTCCACCTCCTTCCAATTCACCTGTGCACCCAACTAGACCTGTTAGTTAGCTTGCGAGTGGAGTCGACCCGATGAGTTCTCGTGCTCTAGTGAGGTAATGTAGGGACATTTTCCCCGTGACGGTCTGCCATGGCCGATGAGGCGGGTGCTCAGCCAGGGCGATGCTCCTTGCTCCTTTGTCTCAATCGAGCAGGGCTTTTGCTGTCTCCTTAACTTATTTGCCTCGCCCAGTGCAGCGGTTTCACCGATGAAGTAGTAGGTCACCAGGAACGCCTTCACCACGGTCGACAGTGGCACCGGAACAACCCCGCACACATGGCCAACCCCATTGCCGAGCCTCGCGACTTCATCCAGCCCGTCCTGTCATGTCTCTAGTGAGGCCCTCTTGCTCCTATGGTAGGTGGTTGAACCGATTAGGGATCTAGGTCACCCAAGACGCGTTCGCTACCGCCGGTGAACTGGATTAGATGTTGTTACCGTGGCCAGCTTGGTTAGTTGTAGTAGCGGTTCAAATAGGGCTTCTACCTTGTTGCTGGTAGTCGGTAGATGCATACCGGGTAGTGGTAGAGGCGTTGAGTTAGGTAAATTTGCCGGTGTCAGTGTTGCCATGGCCAGACCCCGCCACAGCGCGTGGCCACACCTTCGTGCTGCACCATTCGTGGTGCTTGTTACCTCGATCAGTTGCGCGTTGCACGTAGAGTGTCATGCTGGTGCTGGTTGGTGCCTAGGGAGGCCCAGTGCTCAGCCGGCGTTTGGCTGGAGAGGCCGCGACCTCTGTTAGTTCCATCTAGGGACCTTGAGAAACATAAATTGGATTAAGGGAAGGGTGCTAGATGCAAATGCCGTGACTAAGTGAAATAGGGTTTGAGTGAGCTTCGCGAATAAGATAGAGAACGGGGGCTCTTTTGCAAAAGTGCCAGCACACGAGTGGGTCTCCCCATGTTGGGCCGAGCGTGCGTGGAAGTGGGCCACGCCGTTCAGGAAGTGGGCCGCGCGAGGAGGAATTCGGTTTTCATATTTCAGCGAATTATTGAATATTTATTCAATATAGTTTCGAACTGAACTTTGAAAAATAATAGTAAATGTTGTGGGTATCCAAAAATGGTGAAACAAAAATTGTTAGGTTCACAAAAATGCTATCTATCTGTTGGTATAGTTGGTTCACAGTTAGATGTTATGATGATAGGTTCAGAAATTCAAATTGGGAAGCTTAATATTAGTTAGCTTAATAATTGTAGGAATTTTTGTGGCAAACCAGTGATAGCTTTAGTCATGAAATTTTTATAGTAGACTCATGAGATTATTATGTGCTTACTGTAATTTTTGTAACCCTAGAGTAGGTTGATAAATAGAATAGCTAGTACTACTTGTTTTATTATATATAGAGTAAACCATTATTAAGAGTAAGAATAACTTTAGTTGCTAAGATAATAGATGGCATGTTTCATACTTGTTAGTGGTAACCGTAGGTAACTTAGCACCTTAGTCGATAGAACTCACTTAGTAGATTGATAGATGTATTTTTTTAAAAGAGCTGCTGTTGTCGTATTACTAAGTGTTGCATCATCATTTCATGCATGTAGATCATGAGTTGGTAGAGTTCGTGCCCGTGGATGAACATGATTATGAAGAGGTCATTGAGGAGTATAAGGAGGAGATCCTCGTGCTAGAAGGAGCCCCAAAGCCATTTGGTGATGACTTTGTTGACCCACCGCCTGCCCAAGGCAAGCCCCGGTGTATAACCCATATTTTTACTGATCACTGAATATATATATGATGTGCATTTATGTTATAGGCATTTATGGAAACTACATGCATAAATATATCTACCTATGAGTTCCACTAGTATAGGTCGAGTAGCTGCTATGCTTAGGATTTCGGTAGCATGAGTAACTTGTCGTTAGTCACAATAGGTGACAATTATGATCACTCATGATAAAATGGTGGAAAGGAAAATGGTGACCGGGCAGGGATATGGTTTGGGTACTGGTGGGTGTAAGGGGTTGTGTCCTGTGGCCAATAGGGCATAGCTTGGTTACACTTTTTCCCTATCTGTGTCAGTTAAGGACCAGTCGTTGTAATGGATGCTAAGCAAGTCACAGATCTATTATCCCGAGCACATACTTGGGTATGGGCGTAGGGAAGACTTGTTGCTCTCTTGTCATGGGTTCCAACTCTTTTTGGACCGACTGATTGGAGGCGGGGATGGTGGAGGTCATTGCACCGCACTAAGTCCAGGACTTAGAAGCGGGCGCATGGAGTCCAAGTTTGGATGGGACCTAGACCCCTTGATAGGAGGGTGATGGGTTGGTCCTGGTTGTACCTGGGGTATAAGCGAGGCATGTGTTTTCGATGGTACCAAGCTAGGGACATTGATTCATGAATCGCCGCCGAGTCGGTACGGCTTGTCTTAACTCTAGCATCGTAGTAAGAACTGAAGGATGGAAGGTGATGAAATGGAACTGATTGCTCAACTCTTGCTTGAAAGTAGAATATGTGCTTACATAGAATGGCTAGATAATGAATTAATACGGCTATTAATAATATCATAAATAAGGGCTCACTAATAGTATTGCTTTCTGCCAAAAAGGGAAACCAGCAAACCATAAAGCTTATCATATTCCTTGGAGTCAGGAAATTATTTCCACTAGTCGGATATGTCTTGCGAGTACATTATGTACTCAGGGTTTATTTACCCCTGTTGCAGGTAATGCTTGTGAAGTACCATTGCATGGAGGATTTTTCTGGTGGGCATAGATGGATCCTCGTTCCTTATTGCTAGATGTTTATTTTTAAATTCAATTGTTTAATATTCTGCACTCTAACGTTGGAAATGTAATAATGTACCTTTTATGAACTCTGGATGTATGAAATGCATTAAGTATTGCAACTCGTTCTCATTATTGGATCCTTGGGGAAAAATGTGGACCTTTCGGGTTCTCCCTTGGGGTGTGCCCGACAGATACCACTCGCTGTAGCTTGCTTTCGGGGTGCTTAGTGTCTGGTGGAAGATGAGTGCCTCCGTAAGTGTGTTATTTTGGGTAGTTCTACCACAGTTGGTACCAGAGCCAATAATGAGCTTACGAGTTCATCACCCTTTTACAAAACTTAAAAATTTGACCAACAAAAGTTTTGCAAAAATAGGATGTGCTAAAGTTATGTAAATAAGTAAAGCCCTAGCAATATGGTCTATCTAGGATAGCGTCACTTGTTTTATCTAATCAATTTTCTGCAGGTACACTGACTTACGTTGCGTAAGAAATCGCTTAGCATACGGAAAGTGAGTGTGCGATGTGCCAAAATTTTACGAATGCCGCTATATTCTGGCTTGAGTGAACGTATAGGCTGATACATGCATCATGATAGTAGCATCTTGCTTAAACTAAAGTCCCTCCTATACGTATAACTTGGATTTGGTAAATTGATAGGACAACTAAAAGAAAGCTTTAATAAATGTCTCGTCGTTTCTCTGATCCCTTGTTTCTGATCTGGAAGGTTGTCCTAAGTGGTTGGTTCTTACCTCTTATAGATGAATCTAAGGTCAGGATGCGGGAGCACCAGTGCTGGTGCAGGCCACGGTCTAGGCGAGGGCTAAGGTGAAAGTGGCCGAGCCAATGAGCACGACAACGGGGACAACCATGAGGCTCCACTTCTGGCTCCTCCTCCTTTTCTGCCACCGCCGCCGCCACCGCCGATGACTCACGCGGAGATGATGGCGGAAATGATGGTTGCGCGCCGTGAGCCTTCCCGTGCCATGGAGCTACTAACACAGGTTGTCGCTGGTTTCGCCTGCGAAGGCCACAGGGGCAATGGTGGGAAACAGGGTGGCGCCCACGGTCCTGAGGGACCCTCCTCTTACCAGGATTTCCTCAAGACCCACCCACCCACTTTCACATCGATAGCTGAGCCCCTAGATGCGGAGCACTGGCTTCACATTTTGGAGCATAAGTTTTTGTTGCTCAACATGGCTGATGAGCAGAAAGTGCGCTTTGCAGCGCAGTAGTTGTTGGGGTCCGCAAGTGCATGGTGGGATACCTTCCATGCCATGCAGCAGCCAAATCACCGGGTGACCTAGCAGGAGTTCACCGCAGCATTCAGAGAGTTCTATATTCCTGCTGGTGTCCTGAACAGGAAGCTGACTGAGTTCCTGGATCTTTGACAAGGGGGGTATGACAGTGATGGACTATGTCAATAAGTTCAATCACTTGTTCTAGTATGCTAGAATTCATGTGGACACAGACAAGAAGAAGAAGGACTACTTCTATCCTGGCCTCTCTTACAGTCTTCAGGAGAAATTGTACACTAGGATCTATCAGATCTTCGAGACAATGATGAATGCTGCCATCTCCATAGAGGGCTTGCATCGACATTCCTAGGTAGAGTGGATGAGAAAGCGAGTGGCTACGGGGTCTTCTAGCCACCCTCATACTCAAAAGGTACAGGTTGTTCGATGGGTGCCCTATCAATCAGTAGGTAGGCATTCATTTTGGTAGCCCCAGCATACTTCTTAGACTTCTTCCACATAGTATCGTGCACCCACTCAGCAGGTGCAACCCTAGTAGCCTTAGGGACAGCAGGTCCCACCTCATCTAGGATAGGGAAGCAAGCTTGGCGCTTGTTACAAATGTGGCAAAGATGGCCACTATGCCCGAGAGTGCCCCTAGAACCAGCCAGCCTAGTCTGCTCAACCATCGGCTAACTCTAGGCTAGTCAGGAGGACAGTGATCAAGAAGAAAGTGCCAGCCAGTCGATCCAGATAGGTGAATTTCATGGATGCTGAGCAGATATTACAGCAGGAACCAGTGATGGCTGGTATGTTCACCACTAATTCCCATCCAACTTATGTGTTATTTGATTTTGGTGCATCACATTCGTTTATGAGCATAGGATTTGTAGACCGGCACAATATACCACTTATGGCTATACCATATGCCTATAGAATCTGTACTCCGGGTTCACAGATGTGCATCAATACTCAGATGGACATAGTAAGCTTGGTACTAGCCACCCACACTTAGCGCCTATAGTTCATGATACTGCCTGGGCAAGGCATTGATGCTATTCTTAGAATGAACTGGTTGTGGGTGTATGGGGTAGTCTTGGATCTAAAGCAAAGAATTGTTGAGTTATGGCTTCCTTCTTCTAAGGATAGGATGTCTCTTCTTGTACCCTTAGATCCAATCTTACCTATTGCTGCTCATGCCGAAGCCTCTCCTGATCTTGCCTCTATTTTGGTAGTATGTGAGTTCCTAGATGTTTTCCTGAAGACCTACCTGGGTTGCCACCGGACAGAGAGGTGGAATTCTCCATTGAGCTAGAGCCTGGTACTGCTCCTATCTCCTAACGCCCGTACCGCATGGCTCCAAAGGAGTTGGCTGAAATGAAGAAGCAGTTGGAAGAATTAATGGAAAAAGGCTTCATCCATCCTAGCTGTTCACCATGGGGTTGTCCAACCATTTTTGTGAAGAAGGATGGCACTCTACGGATGTGTGTGGATTACCGCCCTCTTAATGCGATAATAATTAAGAATAAGTATCCTTTGCCCTGCATAGATACTTTGTTCGATCAGCTAGCTGGTGCCAAGGTGTTCTCAAAGATTGACCTCTGTTCAGGCTATCATCAGATCAAGATCAGACCACATGATATACCAAAGACAACTTTTTCTACTAGGTATGGGCTGTATGAGTACCTAGTAATGTCTTTTGGTCTCACCAACGCTCCTACCTTCTTCATGTACCTGATGAATTTAGTTTTTATGCCAGAGCTGGACAAGTTTGTTGTGGTATTTATTGATGATATTCTGATATATTCCAAGAACGATGAAGAGCATGCCCAACACCTTCGGATAGTACTGGCTTGATTGAGGGAACATAAGTTGTATGCTAAATTCAGCAAGTTTGAGTTCTTGTTAGATCGAGTGCGGTTCTTAGGGTATGTGTTGACACCTGAGGGCATTTTTGTAGATCCCAGCAAGGTGCAAGATGTGTTGAATTGGAAGTCTCCCAAGTCTGTGCAATAGATTTGTCAGTTCCTTGGTCTAGCTGGGTACTATCGGTGTTTCATTCTGGATTTTTCCAAGATAGCTTAGCCAATGACCAAGCTACTCCAAAAAGAAGCCAAGTTTGACTGGAGCCCAGTGTGTGAAGAAGCCTTCCAAGCTCTAAAGACATTTCTGACCACTGCTCCTGTGTTGGCCCAACCAGATATTGACAAACCCTTTGATATGTATTATGATGCCTCAAAGACAGGGTTGGGATGTGTGCTTATGCAAGATGGGCATGTGATTGCGTATGCTTTGCGCCAACTAAAAAAGCACGAAGTAAATTACCCCACCCATGATTTAGAGCTGGCTGCTATGGTCCATGCTCTAAAGATTTGGAGGCACTATCTGTTGAGCAACAAAGTGCATATCTTTACAGATCACAAGAGCCTCAAGTATATTTTCACCCAAACTGAGTTGAATATGAGGCAAAGAAGGTGGTTGGAATTGATTAAGGATTATAACTTGGAGGTACATTACCACCTAGGAAAGGCTAATATAGTGGCTGATGATTTGAGCTGCAAGTCACACCAGGTTGAAGAGACACCTTTGTATCTCAACCATGCAGAGGTATTGGCTCACATTGCTTTGACCTCAGAATTGCTGGAGCAGATTATTCTAGAGTAGAGGCAAGACCCTAAAGAAATTCCCCACATTAGGCAACTGATTGTCGAAGGGCGTGGTCCTCACTTTAGTATTGATGAGCAAGTTGTAGTGAGGTACAAGTATAGATTGGTGGTTCCATCCAAGGAGGAGCTAAGAAGAAAGATTTTGAATGAAGCCCATCATTCAAAGCTGTCTATCCATCCTGGCAGCAACAAGATGTACCATGATCTGTGCCACTTGTACTGGTGGTCCAACATGAAGCAGGACATCACCCAGCATGTCATAGAGTGAGACACTTGTGGTAGAGTTAAGGTAGATCATATGCGCACTCTAGGATATCTATAGCCCTTGCCCATTCCTGTTTAGAAATGGGAGGATATTTCCATGGATTTCATTATGGGTTTACCCCGCACATCTAAGGGCTATAACTCTATCTGGGTCATTGTGGACCGCCTTACAAAGACAACTCACTTTATCCAAGTGAATTCCACATATTCTGCTAGAAAGTATGCCAAGTTGTACTTGGACCGGATTATGACCCTACATGGAGTTTCCCTTACTATCATCTCTAATAGGGGATTAGTTTTTGTCTCTCGCTTCTGGGAGCAACTCTAGGAGTGTCTTGGAACTAGTCTCCTACGCAATTCAGCCTATCACCCCTAGACTGATGGCCAAACCAAAAGGGTGAACCAGGTGCTCGAGGATATGTTAAGAGTATGTGCCATTTCTTTTCCTGAGAAGTGGGATGAATGCCTGAAGTTAGCTAAATTTTCTTACAATAATAGCTACCAAGAAAGCATCCGCATGGCACCATTTGAAGCTCTATATAGAAGAAAGTGTAGGACACCACTTAACTAGGTTGAAGTGGGAGACCATGGATACTTTGGGCCAGAATTCATCAAGGAGGCTCGAGAGCAAGTAGTCATTATTCAGAATTATTTGAAGGCAGCTCAGAGCTGACAGAAAGCCTATACGGACAAGCGAAGAAGGCCCTTAGAGTTTGAAGTTTGGGATTATGTGTACCTCAAGGTGTCTCCTATGAGAGGGGTGCATCGGTTTGGTTTCCATGGTAAGCTAGCTCCCTGATACGTGGGTCCTTACAAAGTTTTGAAGCAGTGTGGCCCAGTTGCTTACCAACTCTAGCTTCCCGATATTTTATCTACGGTACACAATGTGTTTCATGTATCGCAATTGAAGAAATGTTTGCGGGTTCCTGATGAAGCTATGGAAATTGAAGGGCTTCCCCTCCAGCCATATTTGACTTATGTTGAGCACCCTGTCAAAATCCTGGATGAGAAGGAAAGGGTGACAAGGAACAGTGAGGTAAAGTTCTACAAGGTGCAATGGCAAAACCATTCAGAGGATGAAGCCACGTGGGAACAAGAGAGCTATATACTGAAGCATTACCCCCACCTTCTCTCTAGTTCTGATAGGTAGTTGATACATGAAATATATTCCTATCTCCTTTCCCACACTAGGCACATGAAATCTCGGGTCGAGATTTTATTTTAGGGGGGTAGATTTGTAACACCCTCGGTGTTACACTGCACAACTTTTTGCTAAAACACTGAATAAGCATCATATTTATGTGTAAATGTGTGTAATATAGGGTGTAAAGCAATGTACAGAATTTGAAACATTCACCAGAAACACAAAATGAATGTTATATTTCATGTCGCGTTGTATCACTTAGTGTTCTAAATGAATTTTTATTGAACAAGAATGCTATAGAACACATAGATGAAACTTTGATAAAGTTGGTAGTACAACCTTCGTAGGTGGCAGTGAAATACTTGTGTCTGAGAATGGGGTTCGCTAGATAGCATAGTTGGTAGCTTAGAAATCAAAAGTGACGCGAATCCGAACAAATAACTTAGTCGTTTCTTAAGTCGGAAAGTGTGTCGACGAAGCTAAGTTTAGGAATTTTTATCGGGGAATCGGGTTAAGCAGTGGCATGGTCTTAAGGTTGGTTTTAGTAGCTTGATACACCATCTCGAACATAAAATAGTTGGTTTAGCATTTGGATCATCGAATGGGATTTTTGAGTCGCTTTAAAAAGCGTGCAAGTCACGTTTTGAACAATGCCAGCGCCTGGGCGCGGTCACCCCGCTGGCTCTCGGCGTGTTGTGTTGGACCACTCGTCGTGCCTACACAAGCACACCCACATGCAAGGCCCCACGCTACAGGCCTTGGCTCCTGCTGTTGCACCCTGGCACGCGCTCATGCATGCACGCGCACTGCACCGGTGGACCTAGCTACTCTGCCCGCCGACGCGTCCGCCTAAGCCTTCTGCTTGCCGTCGCCATCGCCGTTGCATCGAACTGCATCCATGGCCATGCTGTGCCCCGACCGTCGCTGCCACGCGGTCACTGCTACCATTGACCCTTGTGGCTGCACATGCCTAGGCCTACCCTCGCCATCACGTCCACGCATGCTGCGTTGCCATGCTACTACCCCTAAACCAGTGTCTGCCTCTGCGGCGTGCTGTGCCATGTCGCCGTCGCCTTGCGGGTAGTGGCACCATGGTCGCACATCGCCGTGTCGGACCCGTACGTGAGCCATGGAGTCTTTTCCATCACACTGCCATCCTTTCCCTACTTAGAAATTCACACCACGCCAAGCCGCCGTCCCATCTAAAAGGATCAAGATGCTCAAGAGGGGTAGGGTGAATTGGGCTAATTCTACAATTCTTTGCAATAATTAAACCCTACACTTATCCCACTTCACCCCTTGTGCCTAGACTGTGATGCTATTGATCTACCACACAAAAGTTTAGCACCCTAAGTTCCAATCCTACTCTAGCATGGCAATTCTAAGAATGTAAAGATAAGAATTGAATTGCTCAAATGTAAATGCTTAAAGTAAAGAGAGGAGAAGGAACGCGGTGATGTTTTGCCAAGGTATCAGAGAGTCACCACTCCCCACTAGTCCTCGTTGGAGCACCCACACAAGGGTGTAGCTGCCCCTTGATCCGCGCAAGGATCAAGTGCTCTCTATGGGTTGATTCTTCAACAATCCATTGTGGTGAATCACCCACAACCGCTCACAACTTAAGTTGGGTCATCCACAAGCTCCGCCGAATGATCACCAAACTCCCGATCACCACCAAGCCATCTAGGTGATGGCGATCACCAAGAGTAAAAAGCACAAACTCTCACTTGACCACAACAAGCCTAATGAGAAGGGTGGATGCACACTGGCTACTCTCCTTGCACTAATGAGGCCTTAATCTTGGATTCTCAAATCTCAATCACCTCACTAGGCTCTTGCTCTCCTAAGCATTCTCAAGGGTGTTTCTCAGCTGTTGAAATGGGCAAGAGACCTCCCTTGGATGAATAGAGGAAGTATTTATAGCCCCTCATTCAAAATGAACCATTAGGAGGTGGAAACACCACTCTGTGGGGTGACCGGATGCTCCGGTCAGTTCTCCCCGCCACTAAGCCATTAAGTTGTGACCGAACTTTGATTAGCGTCCGGTCAGCACTAACTGGACGCGTCCGATCACAAAAATTGCTCTCTAGAAACCTTACTGGAGTTGACCGAACTCTAGCACCCAGCGTTCAGTCACATTGCTGTTCTATGTCTAGTCAGTAACCGGAACCTGACCAGCGTCCAGTCAACCCTGACTGGATGCGTTCGATCAGGATTCTCCCTCTCTAGAACCTCTCTAGAGTTGACCGGACTCTGGCACCCAGTGTCCGGTCACTTTTCACTCAGCGTGCGGTCGCAACTAGATGGCTCCAGTTGATCAAATGAACTGACTGGAGTCTACTACCAATGTTTGGTCACACCGAAACCAGCATCCAGTCAACATTTGACGCTCCATTCACTTCCAACTTGAAATCATATGTGAATGAAATTTTCTCCAATTGATCTAAGGGCTACTTCAGAGCTACCTAGTGCTAGATTTGACAAGTGTGCACCACACCTAACCCACTAGACTCACCTAGGTCAAGCTACTAGTCCATACCCCCCTTTATAGTATGGCCAAAGGAAAAACAATGTCCTAAACTACTCTAAGTGTCTCTTCAACACCAAACGACACTTAGAACTAGTCCATCCTTAACTTTGTCATTCCTTCTTTGAAAATCAAGATGATTTCCATCGTAGGGGTATGACAACCATGATTGCCTAATCAATTGCCATTACCATGACCTAACTTAATTGCCTCTACAAAACACATGTTAGTCATAGTAATCATGTATTGTCATTAATCACCGAAACCCAACTAGTGGCCTAGATGCTTTCAATCTCCTCCTTTTTGGTGATTGATGAAAATACAACCTTGAGTATGTAAAAGAGATGAGGTTTTCAACATGCTTGGTTCATATAAGCTTTTGACAATAAGAACAAAAAGAGTTAGGCAAGCTTATATGACCCAAGCCAACATGATGTACTCAATAGATATGAAATAAGCATGAGTACAAGAAATAAAGCTCATTTGCATCGAAGTAAAAACGTGGAAGCAAACCAAATGAGCATAATGAAGTGACATGACATATATAAAGATCAAAGTAGAGAGCACACATGTCACATATCACATAAATATCACATATCACATAAATATCACAATCACACGTATGTAGTTCAATGCATGAAAGTAAACATAAATGCATAATAATGTATCACACATAAAAAGTCAAATGTAATAAATAAGCCCCCCTAGATATATCGCTCCCCCTAGATCTAATCATACTCGATCCCTCTCCCCCTTTGGCGTCAAGCACCTAAAGCTAAGGGTCTATCGGTGGGGCAGGAGCAGACGAGTCAGGCGCTAAGGTGCGATGAGCGATCTGGAACTGAGTAGCATCATTGTCTGATCCAGAGCTCTGAGTTGTCTGACCCTCTTTCACTAGAACTGAAGCTAAAGCGGTCTGGGTCTGCTCTAGAACTGGTGCGGCCTATGACTCTATAGGTATAACTATAGCAGGTGGCTCTGATGATGTGACTGATGAAGGGAGCGTCTCTGTAGTCCTAGTGACTAGAGCAATGATGGAAGGTCTAGGGGCATGTAGGTCTGGTGGTGTAGGCTACCCTGTCAACTCACTGAAAGTAGCACCGAGGCTCCTAGAGACTGGGGTGTCTGTCACAAGCATCGAGGAACTCTGTGCCGGTGTGAAGCCCGTATGAAGAGGTGTGAAGGAAGGACCCTAGGTTGGCACTGGTGAGGCAAACCACTGGGACACCTGCTCTATAGGTGAAGCGAACATGGTAGTTGGCTGTCCCTAACTCTGAAGCCCATTGGGCTGAAAACCTATGTTTACACCAAAATTTGGGAGAAGAACACGGGAACTCATAGGCTTCCAAGATTGTGCCAATCAAGAAATTGATTGCATGAAGATCAATATCAGCTGGTGCAGACACAACTCTGGAATTGGATATTTTGGGATGACGTCAACGGATGGCGATGATGAGCTACGGTTGACGCTAGGAAACTACATATAGGACTCTACAAAAAGAGAAAGATTAGGGTCCAAGTTATCTTAAATTAGGAATGTTTTCCTTTATGCCAAAAATTATAACGAATCATGCTCGAGTAGGATTTATGTTTAGGCTCCGGGTATAAATATCAAATCTCGGCTATTGTAAAAGGACACACAATCAATCAAATATAAGTTCTTTACCTTTTTCGGCTCTAGCCACTCCTTAGGAGTAGGAGTAGAGTAGATCTCAGCGAGTTCTTCAGCAAGTACGGTTGCATCGATCCGATCGACCTCCACTGCTTGTTTATAAGTACCATCATGGCTTATACCTCTGTTCATACGACTGCATCGATCCGGTCGACCTCCACTATGACTCTGGTATGAGTTAGTTATTGACTCTTGTCTAGTTCAAGTATGGCTGCATCAATCCGGTTGACCTCCACTGCTTGAACTAGCTTAAGGTCAAATTATCAGCTCTATCTAAGGGTGGCGTTCCTTTGGATAGATTCATTAAGTTACCAATATTGCTTATTGCTTCCATTATTTATTTAATTATAGCAATATCACTTTGCCCGATTGAGATTGATCTAGATCGGCCTTATATCCTTTTTAACCCATCGTTTGTTAATCTAAATTTGATCTAATCTACACTTTAAATGATGAGTTATGTTTTATCGGCTGTTTTATATCAATCTTGATCGTGCATAGCGGGCGGTTAAGGCGTGTTCGATCTTGCATAGATCTATTGGCTAGCGAAAACCGTTTCATGGCCTATTATCATGGCCTATGTGATTCTACCTCACACCCCACTGTTAGCACCGTGGAGTGGGGATCGTTATTTGGTAGATCTATTTGCTGAGAGGGCATGACCTTAACTGTGCGCTATGCCTGAATCGACTGTTTTAGCCGATATCGAGCGCTTTCATGAACAGTTCACATTACGAGATCATTGAAGTATGGATAAGTTGAAAGATGTGTTAGCCCCATGATCTTATTATTGTATTACAGCCTGCATGATTCTGCCTCATGCTCCACTGATATTAGTAATAAGTTAGGGTCATCGAGTCTATTGTTGTTTATACGGCCTGCATGATTTTGCCTCATGCCCCACAGGTTATAGCGATACATGAGATCTAATATGTTCATTAGATTTATTTTTATTAAATGGTTAAATGGTGTTGAGCTGTTTCTTTTATATAAAAAAGGATTCAGTTACTTGTAGTCATTGGCTTAGCATAAACTAATTATTGTTGACATCTTATCGCCATTGACTAATATTTATTTAAATAATGATATTCATCCTGAATGACAACTGATAATTCTTACACAACCCCATGAGCTTTAACTGATTTATTCTTATGAATATGCTAGAATTGACTATTTAGTCAATCTCCTTTCATATCGGCTCTCAGAGCCGCACATTCAGAGATTGTTTGGCAACACCGGCATGTTCCGCCCAAAATTACTGATAAACTTTCTCTTCTTGTCAATTATAGGGTCAAATTGACTGGCACATCTTGGGAGGATTACGTAGGATCGACCATCCTTGTGCTGAAGCTAGGCGGATCTACAACTCCATCGAGCAGACCCTTCCGGCTTGCTCATGTGACCTCGGCATGGGATGAAATTCCGTGTCGACAACCTAGAGTCACTGTAGTGGTGGCAGGCTAGCCGAGCTGAGATGTAAGCTATGGCGGTGGAGCCCTAATAGCAGTAACAACATGCTGCATGAAACCAAGTAACTGCTACTGAATCAGGAGCTGCTGCTGCTGCATGGCCTGCTGCTGCTGGATAGACTGCTGCTATCACTGGAACTCGTCCTGTCTAGCCTGAACCTATACAAGTGCAGCTACGGTCTCCTGGCCCTAGCGAGCCTGATCCTGCCTCATTTGCTCAAGAATAGCAAGTAGAGCGGGGTCTGTCTATGGTGGCTATGGTGGAGCTAAGCTAGAGCCACTGGCCTCACTGTCATGTCATTGAGGAGGTATCCGAGGGATATCCTGGTAGTCATCATCTGAACTGTCACTGGGGTCGCTCTCGACCATACCCTCCTGCTGAACATCTAGCTACCCCTCCTCTATAGCTGCTATGCCCCTAATAATCTCATCCTGCTGGGCTATAGTCTCTGGCACCTCTGGGCGACAGCACGGCTAACTAGGTATCCTCATAGCACTATGGCGGAGCATCTGAGTCATGTTATATGTAGGGAACTCTGTCATAGCACCAGAATACTCTGCCAACATCTCAGGAGGCCTCACTATGACTACCCTATGAATCAGAAAAGTGATCTAGTGAGCATACGGTAGCTGCTTGTGACCTCTAAATCCCTCTGCAAGTGTATCCTCCATCTCAGAAAGAATGACATCCCATATATCAAACACTATCTGCTGCATCAGAGAGTTTAGTAGCCACAACTAAATACGAGTCAATCCCTCGTGATATCCCATCCTTGGTAGCAGGGTCCTCCGCATGATAGCATCAAGTAGTCTAGCTATAGGAGTAAGATCTCTAGGTGTCTTGCTCGACCCCTCGCTGAATGGCTCTATGAAGCAAGGTCGGATGAGATCTGTGGGAGGCACAAGACCATCATCAGGGCATTTAGGAGCCTCTGTGTGACCATAGCAAACCTTGTGAAGGTGGATGGATGACTCCTATAACCTAAGAATCTCTCTGACCCTGGAACTCATTAGCTTGTAGTCACGGCCTCTGAATGCAAAGTGAATGAATCTGTGGCCTAGGTGAATCCAAAGTGTAGCGTAGAACTCATAGACCCATGATGGTACATATCGGCCAGTCCGTCCAAGTAGGTCTATCAACCCTGGCAAGTAAGAGAGGTGATGACAGATCTGCTCTCTTGCTACTGCTATAATAGCCTCAATAGAGCATACTCTCTGAGATCTAAAAGCAACCCTACTATTAAGATATGCATTACAGAAATCCTCCTCCAGTGGTGTATAGAAACCCTCTGAACCATGCTCATCCCTCCTCGGTGGGAACCACTCCTCGAACTACATGAACCTGAGCACCTGCTTGGCCGTGGTGGCCCTCAAGTCTAGGTGAGTCACTGGAGGCGGACAAAAACCCCTCCTCTATGTCTTAGGCCTCGGTGTCACCTGAGTATGGATATGACTAGAGCGGCATAACTATGGCTGAGATGCCTGCTCTGTCTCCTCTATCTGCTCTCCCTCCTGAGTCTACTTAGCACTCTCTGACTACACTAGTGGATGTGTCTGCTGCTATGGCTCCCCCTAAGGCTAAGTCTCCTCCAAAACAATACGCTGTCCCTCAAGCATGACAATCCTAGCTGGACTACCATGATGATGCTCTACTGCCTCGATGGCGGCCCTCTATGCTGGTGAGAGCTAATCTACAATGACAACACTACTCCTAGCACCTCCTCTCTCTGCATGCTCTACGGCGGCTACAACTGCTCTCTCAGTATCAGCATCTGCATACTTCCTCTTCTTCATCGCAAGCTTCTTCGCCTTGCCTTTAACCTCAGTAGGCAAGCGAGGCGGAGGCCTCGGATCCTCATCACCTAGACCACCTTCGGTGTTCTTAACACGTGCCATTACTGGAGCTAAAAAGAACAACTGCCACTGACAAGAATCAACTGTCAACTATCACTTTCGAGGCTTGGCCTTGATGCGTACTCGCGAGCTTGGCCCCGAGTTATCTGACAACTACCAAAGTGACCTCAACAACACTGACTCGCTGCACGATGGAATAGATTGGATATATGAATAATTACAATATATATCTAGAGATACTAAACCCTAAGAAGCAAGCAATAGATATGAAATTAGAGGCATTGGCTTGCTACCTGACGAACTAGCGAACCAAAGAGCAAGGAACGGATCATGGAGAACCACTGGGGATTGACTAGGGTTAGGGTTGGCAATGCGTCGGCCGAGAAGATGTGGAGGCAGTGGCGCTATTGTAGGCAATGATTAGGGCACGAGCACGACGGTGCTTTGCTGTGGGTAGCGTGGGTAGGTGGTGCTAGGGCACAGGCTTGTGTGCTGCTATGGGGCACGGCGGCGCTAGGGCGGCTGTGCACTATGGGCACAGATGACACGGAGCAGGTGGCGTGGAGCAGTGTACGGTGGTGGTGGCGCGGCTGTGCAACTAGGGCATGGCAAAAGGTCGGTGGAATCATGGTGGCGTGATGGCGCAGGCAAGGTGGATGAGGGCTTAGGTCAACCAGTGGTATGGTTATATGAGGTGGCCCACAAATGATGGATAAGGAAATGGAGAAGAGTTCAGAACCCGCACGATTTCTACTGACCGGATGCTCCGGTGGCAACGACCGGACGCTGCCACCTAGAGTCCGGTCAACAATAGAGAGGTCTAAAACCTCCCAAGTCATGACCGGACGTGTCCGTTCACCACTGACCGAACACAGCCAGAGTTCAGTCGATCCTTAGATCTTCTTCTTCGCTTGACTAGATGCAGGGACATCATCTGACCAGACATAGGGAAAGAACTGTTTCAGTGTCCGGTCACTCCTTCGCCCTTCTGTTCACCTCCTATGAACTGACCGAACACTAGACTCCAGAGTCTGGTGCAGCGTTCGGTCACCCTTTTTCAGCAAATCTTCAATGTTCCTTCGCGCTGCCTGTTCTCAATCAAGTCCCAACTTCAATAAGACCCAAATAAACACCAATTGGGACTGATGTGAGTGACCTCTCTCAAACCCTCAAAATTTTTAAAGTATTTTGCCTTAGGCTATAATTCTTTTTAAGAAAATAGGCAATAAAAGGGTAATCAAAAGGAAACGACAAAACAACACACATGCATATGCAATACTTGAAAGTAATTCTAGTTGCTTGTCAAGTTTGATCCAAGGTTAAGCTTCTTCACATGCTTTTCGACGGTTATCTTAACCATGTTAGACGAGCCCTAAGTGCATTACCACAAGTAAACATGTTGTATATTACAATGCAATGCAAGGGACAACACAAGCTCATTTTCTAGTAAAGTTACTAAAATCAAGCATATTGAGCCACTACAAGAAACTTGTTAATCCGTGATGATTTCTTGCTGACGGATTTACAAACCGTCACTGACAGCCACTGACAGACGTAATCGGTGACGATATTCATTTTTTCGTCATGGATGAGCCCACTGGATATTCCCAGCCCGTTAACTCGTGACGGTTTTATCAGGATCATCACAGTGTATGATTTTGAATTTGTCATACGCTAGTTAGCCCAAGACAGTTGGCCCGCTATCAATATTTAGTGTAAAGAAAAGTAGAAAATGTGATTGCAAAAAGTATCAAACCCAAAAGACAATTTGTTAAATTATTTGAACAAAATAATTTTGTTACTTTGTTACATGTTTTTTTGGCAAAATTAAAAATGTTCTCCATTTATTGTGGACGGGAACAAAAAAAACTTTACACCTATAACTATATATATGGGATTTGAACACAAGACTTGCCAAAAAATAGAAACATGTCTTACCATTTGAGGTACTTACACTACGTGTCTAAATGTGCACTTAAGTATTTTTATTTATTTACCGGCCCAGCATCATAGTAGGCCTGGGTCATTCACTCGCCTGGGTCATTCCCGCACACGGCGTGGCAAAATGACAAAAAAAGGAATCTCCAGGAATTGAACCCTGATCCTAGGTGTTGAAAACAATATGCCTTACCATTGCGCTAGCTGCTCCAGTGTGACAGAACATGATTCTATTAGCCTTTTGTTGGCGGGAATGGCCCAACATTAGGTAAATAGGGAAAATAGAAAAAAGAGTGGAGTCTGTGGGAATCGATCCCACAACCTACGAGTTGACAACAGTCTGCCTCACCACTGTGCTAGCAACTTATGTGTGACCGAGTACAATTCTGTTTCTTTTTGTTGATGAATGTAGGAGTAAGTTTTTGATATGAATCTTTTGGTTGTGAACTATATAATATTATTGATATGTTGGTCTTGTTTTTTTCATCTTGTTACCAGGGCTGCTTCCAATTGAAATGGAGTGCCTGAGAGAATGCATGAAGAACAGTGCAAGGCTGAAGGAACTTGGACTTGCTGATCCCTATGCCAAAATGTTGGCCGAGTACGGCCTGCAGGATAATACTGATGAAGGAGATTTGATTGACGATGAGAATTCTAAGGTCCTAATTCCTCCATGTTGTCAAGTCTTAACTTGTTCTTCTTCCCTTCCTAATTCAATCTAACTCTAATGCTATGTGGACTAATTCATGCTTTCATTTCTAACAGTGCTCTAAGGAGAAGACTCACAAGAAAACTAACAACCAACCTTCAAGAATCCACCCTGGTGGAGTCAAGTTTCAGTCTCGCAAGAGAGTTTTTGCAGACCAAACATCTCCTAGAGTTACAAGGACAAAGAAAAACAATGCCCAGCAAGATGCAAGGCTAACACCAAGTGAAATTTCTGTGCCACCTCCATCGCAAGCTAATGAGAGCCACACTGGAGAACTTGTTGGCAACTTAGATGACCAAGCACAGGATGCTGTTGAAGGCCAGTTCTACTGCCACATTACTTAGTCTCACTCCATTACCATGACTCAGCTATGAAAAATGTTTAACTTGATCTATGAAGTTTGTCTATGTGTTGTACCTGTTTATCCAAGTTTAATGCTTGTTTAGCTTGTGAAAATGTTAACTAGAGTTTTAGGTATAAAAGATTCATGAAACCAATTTTCACTATTTTTTGAAATCTGTTGTTTGACACTAAAAAGTGGGCTGAACTTGTTTAAGTGGGTCTAAACTTGTTTTGTTTCTCCTTTTTGTATGATGCTTTATATATCCAAATCTGATTCCCCTCAAAAAAAATATATGTATCCTAATCTGATGTAATTTATGCAATGTGCTATTTATAGCATGTATGTACTTCTTAATTTGACTGGGCATCAGATTTGTATAGCAGATGACCTTTTCCTTTGTGTGCCTTGTTTACTAGGTAACATGATGAACTAACCTTTAATTATTGCCAATAATTTTAGGTAATAACTCTGCTCTACTTGACAACACACACATGACCACTGGGGCTGATGCAATTGACTGGCCTAATTAGCATAGCCAAATGGATGATGGAGGTGATGGTTTCTTACTGTCATTCTATAAGTTAGGTTTGTATGATGAATGCATTCTTACTGGCTGCCCTTTTTAGATGGCTTTGCCCAGCATGATGACAACACCATCGTGGCTGGTATAGCTGATGGCATTACCCAACATGGTGACGACAACCAGATTGCTAACGAAGGTGATAGTTTGTTCCTCTATTTTTCATATTCCATATTGCCTCAATGGATCAATGTTTGCTTCACCTACTTAATTTTAATTTCAATGTACATTTACAACTAGGGGGAGAGGAGAGAAGGGACCGGGGACATAATATGGGACTTGGTCTCCAAAGGTTAAACCGAGCGCGCCGTGGCAAGCTGCAAGTTGTCATAACTGAAGGGCATATAAGGCCGGTGGTTCCTCTTGTTGCTGCAAAGTTTGCAAGTGAATGCAACATCATAGTTAGGAACCATGTGCCTATACTCCCGCATTGGAAGCTGTACAAGAAAAAACCTGCATCAAGTTCAAAGGAGAAAGAACCAAAAGAGAGAACCAAACGAGAAAGAACCAAAAGAGAAAGAACCTGCATCTGCGTATGTTGATTTATTCTTAGGAAAACTAAAGGTACATACATTCTTTGGCCCCTTCCACATTTAGTCTCAATATAAGAACCATTGTTTGTTGTTTTATGCCATAAGTTACTGAATTGATATTCTTTTCTGCACATGTTCTTCCATTCAATTAGGCCAAATTTGACATAAACACAGAGGATAACACAGTTAAAAAGGGTTGTATTGGGATGATGCAATCTGCGGTCCGCCAACAAAGATACAGGCTGAAGGCAGAATATTTTGATCCTTTTCCACTACATTTGGTTACAAAAACTTCTCCTGTCAAATGCATGACTGATGAACAGTGGCTTAAACTTTTAGAATCATGGAAGAGTCCCAAAAAGATGGTATGTTTTCTCTGAAAAACCAAAATGATGCCTTGTAGATGCTAATCTATCACCAACCTTACATGCATTTTTTTGTCTTTGATGTAGGAGATGTGTCAAAAGAACAAAGACAACCGAGGGAAAGTTAAGTACCATCACACAACCGGATCCCATGCCTACATGGTTCATGTTGAGAATTTGGTAAGTGAGCCATGTTAAACACCTTATAAATAAATGTATGCAACTGTTACTTAAGCATGCTGGGGGATAAAGCTCTCTGTATGAAGCTCATCAATAAATTTCATATTGCTGAAATGTTTTCTCACTTTACATAAGGGAATTTGAGATGTATTGATTTATGTAAGAACACAACTACTTGTCATGCTGCTGCTCTAATGTAAGGATAAGTTTACAGAATATTGTATTTTTAACATGCTGTGCTCTTGTGATGACAATATTAAGCATATTTTATCTTCCCAAGCCTTTAGAGCCTCACTAGATAATTGTAGCCTTGCTGTTTTCATATGTATCAGTTTCGAACATATTTGTAGATGTCCTCTTCATGAGGCTTTGTATGATGTAAACCAGGAGTGGTTCTCCCTTGTTATAGCAGCTTGCTGCTAATCAATAAAGGTTCCTTTGTCATAAAAAAATATTAAGCTTCTGCTGCTATTAACCACCATATTAAGCTATTTGTAACATGCTGCTGCATATGCTATTGTAACAAGCTACTGCTGCTATTTTTTAGATGTCTTTGTATAATTTGGTATAAGCTACTGGTGCTATTGTAATAAGCTACTGCTGTTATTGTAACCGCAACTATCTTTTTTTTAGTTGGACATGTTCTTCTAGATTTTTAGTTGAACAGTAACTATTTAGGTTAATCCTATTTATAGTTGAACATGTTCTTCTAGATTTTTAGTTGAATAGTAGCTGTCCAAAATTTTGTAACATCTTAATTCATGCTGGACCTAATGCATATATGTTGTTCTCAGGATGACAAATATAATGATGAAGAACCTAATGCATTTGATTTGTTCAAGGAGTGCCACTACAGCAAAAAAAATGCTACACCCCTATTGTACAAGAGGCTATTGTAAGATAATTTTCAGACTTTGATCTTTGTATTTTTAATTCTCTCAACATCAACCATCTTTGCTACTTGTTTGCTAGACTCAGATGGAAAACAAGCTATCTACAACAATAGAAGGTGAAGAACTTAAGTCTGTGGCTCAAGTTGTTGCTGATGTGCTTGCTGAGAACACCAAGAAGAATCAGTTCTTGCAGAATGTGGGGTACCAGAATGCCCGGTGTATTTCCAATGAGCAGAGTGCTGAACTGGAAGCGGAGAAAAAGACCAATGCTGAGCTTCGTGTACAAGTGGTTGATTTGTCAAATAAAGTGCAAGAATCTGAGCAGGCAAGGATTATTGACCGAGAGGAGATGAAGAGGAGTCAATCTGAGATGGAAGCAAAACTTAACCTTTTACTTAGTCAAATTCGACCAAGTTAAGACATGCATGGTGCATATCTTTTGTCACTAACTTGATGCATTTTGCTGCTGCTAACTTGTGTCAAGTCAATTTCGACCAAGTTAAGTGATACATGGTGGTATATATTTTGTTGCTGCTGCTCGCATTTTGCTGTTGCTGCTACATGCATCAAGCTGCTGGGCTTCTATGCATTCTGTGTTGTTGGCTTGTGCCATGGTAAACTATATGGCTGTATGCACTTCTGTATGTTAACTATTGTTGGATGAATACTTGTAATCTGATGTTGGTTGCAAATTTATGTGATATATTGTTGGATGGAAATATGAGTTATTTTATTTAATGTGTGGGCTATGTATTATTTTATTTAATGTGTGGGCTATGTATATTGTTGCAACAGTAATTATTTGAGCTGTGTGTGGGCTGTGTATATGGGCTGAATGTTCAAAAATGGGCTGTGTATATGGGCTATATGTGCTGTAGTAGTGGACTGAAAAGTGGGCTAAAAATTAGTGATGAATTTGGGTTGCAATATGCTGAAATGGGCCTGTGAAAATGGCTGAAAAATTGATGCAAAAATGGCTGAAATTGGGCCAAACTTGGCCCATCTTTGATTCTGGCCTGTTAACAAATGAGCTGGTGTATCTTTGATGTGGCAATTGATTCATGACGGTTATTTTTCGTCACAGGAAATGGGTTCGGGCTGGACTAACTAGGCCTTGGGCTCTATCATGACGGTTTAAAACCGTCACCGTTTATGTTAATCCGTGATGGTTTTCGACAAACCGTCACGCATGTCAATCCATGATGCTCAATCCGTGATGATTTCTGAAACCATCATAGATGCTGTTTACTGACGGGGTTTTAGTGATCCATGACGAAAATTTTCCATCATGGATTAACAGGATTCTTGTAGTGAGCTCATTCCTCAATCGACAAAATGTAGCCACATCTAGCGGTTTAGTGAAGATATCCACCAATTAATCCTTGGTCCTTACACCTTCTAGTGAAATATCATTCTTAGCAACATGATCTCTAAGAAAATGATGGCGGATATCTATGTGCTTGATGTAAGAGTGTTGAACCAGATTATTAGCAAGCTTTACCGCACTCTTATTGTCACACAAAAGAGGTACATTTTCTAGAACAATACCATAGTCTAGCAAAGTTTGCTTTATGTAAAGTATTTGTGCACAACAAGCACCCACGGCAATGTATTCCGCTTTGGCGGTGGACAAAGCCACACTATTTTGCTTCTTGGAGGACCAAGACACAAGTGATCTACCAAGCAAATGGCACCCTCCGGATGTGCTTTTCCTATCAACTTTGCAACCGGCATAATCCGAATCGGAATAGCCAACTAATTGAAATCTAGCTCCTTTGGGATACCAAAGACCAATGCTTTGTGTGTGCTTAAGATACCTAAGGATTCTTTTAACAGCAATCAAATGAGCTTCCTTAGGATTAGCTTGAAATCTAGCACACATACACACACTAAACATGATGTCAGGCCTAGATGTGGTTAAATATAGCAAGCTACCAATCATAGAGCGGTGAGAGTTTGACCAACCATTTACCTCCCTCATCTAGGTCGAGATGTCCATTAGATGGCATTGGTGTCTTGATTGGCTTACATTCATCCATATTGAACCTCTTGAGAAGATCCTTGGTATACTTTTCTTGAGAGATGAAAATCCCTTCTCTCATTTACTTGACTTGAAAACCAAGAAAGAATATACGCTCTCCAATCATAGACATCTCGAACTCCTTTGACATCAATTCACCAAACTCTTTGGAAGAATCTTCATTTGATGATCCAAAGATGATATCATCAACATATACTTGACAAATGAAGATCTCTCCATTAAGCTTCTTGGTGAATAGTATGGTGTCGACCTTCCCAATGGTGAAGCCCTTCCCAATGAGGAAATCCCGAAGGCATTCATACCATGCTCTTGGGGCTTGCTTAAGTCCATATAGCGCCTTGGACAACCTATAAACATGATTAGGATATCTAGGGTCTTCAAACCTAGGAGGTTGATCAACATAGACTAGTTCATTTATGAAGCCATTTAAAAATGCACTTTTAACATCCATTTGATATAATTTCATTTCATGATGCGATGCATATGCAAGGAGGATACGAATGGCTTTAAGTCTTGCAACTGGTGCAAAGGTCTCTCCAAAATCCAACCCTTCAACTTGAGAGAACCCCTTTGCAACTAGTCTTGCCTTGTTCCTCACAATAACGCCTTGATCATCTTGCTTGTTGTGGAACACCTACTTTGTTCCAATGACTCTTGCACCTTGTGGTCGCTCTTCAAGAGTCCAAACTTCATTGCGGGCGAAGTTGTTCAACTCTTCATGCACGGCATTTATCCAATCGGAATCTTGAAGAGCTTCTTCTACATTCTTAGGTTCAACACAAGAGACAAAAGAGTGATGTTCAATTAATGAAGCAAGTTTTTGAGATCGAATCATTACACCCTTTGATGGACTCCCTATGATGAGATCATGTGGATGAGCTTGTAGTAGAGGTGAGTTTCTTCTATCAACCACTTGAAGGGGAGGTTGTGGAGCATCAACATCTTGTGCTTGTGCCACCATTTGATCATGAGAGACATGAGTATCTTCATTTTCTACTCTCCCATCTTTATCACCATCTTGTGGCACATTTGATGAAGAAGGTGGATCAATCACTTGTACATCATCTTCATCATCTTTAGGCTTGATGTCTCCAACCAGAATGTTCTTCATAGCCTCCCTCAATGGTTCATCACCTACATTATCAAGATTCTCATGTGCTCCTTAGGAGCCGTTAGATTCATCAAATTCCACATCATATGTTTCTTCAACAAAGCCGGTGGCATAATTAAATACTCAATATGCTTTGGATTTTGATGAGTAACCAAAAACAAAACCAATATCACAACATCTTTGAAACTTCCCTAGGTGTTGCCGCTTCTTGTAGATGTAGCATTTGCAACCAAACACCCGAAAGAATAAGACGTCCGGCTTCTTCCCATTGAGCAACTCATAAGGTGTCTTGCCAAGAAATTTTTGAAGAAATAGGCGGTTGGATGCATAACATGCGGTGTTGATAGCTTCCGCCCATAGAGCTTTGGGTGTGTTGTACTCATCAAGCATTGTTCTTGCAAGTGTAATGAGTGTCCGGTTCTTTCTCTCTACTACACCATTTTGTTAAGCAATGCATGTTGCAAAGACCTCATGCTTGATTCCAACTTTATCACAATAAGCTTCAATGTTTGTGTTGTCAAACTCTTTTCCATTATCACTCCTAATCTTCCTGAGCTTCACTTCAAGCTCATTTTGTGCTCTCTTGGCAAACTTCTTGAAACATGATGCCACTTCGGTTTGTCATGAAGGAAGAACACCCATGTATATCTGAGTAGTCATCAACAATCATAAGACAATAAAGATTTCCTCCTAAACTCTTGTATGTTGTTGGTCCAAATAAGTCCATATGAAGGAGCTCTAGCACTCTTGTTGTTGACATGAAAGCTTTTGTAGGATGAGTGTTTGCAACTTATTTGCTGGCTTGACATGCACTACAAAGCTTGTCCTTCTAAAATTTCACATCCTTTAACCCTCTCACCAATTTATTCTTCATAAGCTTCTTGAGTGAGCTCATTCCAACATGAGCCAGTCTTCTATGCCATAGCCACCCAAGTGATGTTTTGGTGAATAGACTTGCCTTCAAGTTAGCATCTTCGGAGGTGAAATCCACTAGATATAGGTTGTTGTATCTAAATCCCTTGAATATAACTTGATCATCATCTTTCTTAGATACAATCACTTCCTTTTTGGTAAACAAACATTGGAAGCCAAGATCACACAATTATCCAACGGATAGCAAGTTGAAACTAAAAAAAGCAACATATAGCATATTTGAAATAGAGTGATCATTTGATATTGCCACTTTGTCCAATCCTTTCACTTTGCCCTTTGAATTATCTCCAAATGTAATTCTTTCTTGGCCATCTACTTTTTCATCTAGTGAGGTGAACATACGAGGATCACCAGTCATATGTTGTGTGCAACCACTATCAATTACCCAATAACTTCCACTAGTCTTGTAGTTCACCTACACACAAGAGATCAAGCTTGTTTAGGGACCAAACTTGTTGAGGGCCCTTGACTTTCTCTACAAGTAACTTTGCAACCCAAATTTTCTTAGGCCTATTCTTGTTGGGAGGTCCTAAGAATATGACTTTCATTTTACCAGTAGAATCCTTTCTAAGCATGTAATGAGCATTGAAAGAAAAAGGTCTAGCATGCTTGGGCAAGGGTTGTGGTGGTGGAGTTTGACACTCATGGGCAAAGTGACCTTCTTGTCCACACTCAAAATACCTCTTTGGCTTTGGCTTTGACTTGTGTTGTTGTTGTTGTTGAGCTTGAGCCTTCTTCTCTTGATTTGCCAAATACCCAATTCCACTTCTATCCATCTTCATGACGGTGTTCATTAGTAGCTCACTTTGAAGATGTTGACATCTTGTGAATTTGCTCAACCCGGTCTTGAGATGTTATTTTTCTAGCTTGAGCTTCTTGTTCTCTTCTTTGAGCTCATCATGAGTCTTCTCCTTCTTGAGTCTCTTGTTTACTTCTTTGAGCTTCTCATTCTCATTCTTAAGCTTCTCATTCTCATTCTTGATCTTGACATATTCATCATAATTATTGGACTCAACCACTTGCTTGCCTTTGCTACTAGAACCTTGCTCAATGCTCTCAATAATAAAATCATCACATGATGTAGCTATATCAATCTTAACAACATCGTTAGTAGCATCATGTGGCTCATTGGATAAAAACTCATGAGAGATAACAAGATTATCATGATTAACCTTGAGGTTGGTATACTCTTCTTTTAGCATGTTGTAGCTAGTGATGAGCTCATTATGTATCCCCTCAAGTTTATCATGTTTTTCTTTAAGCTCTTTCTTAGAAGATTTGAGCTCCTTGAGTTTGGATGACATAACATCATTTGCTTCTCTAAGCTCAACACTAGCCTTTTCCGCTATATCACATTTAGCTAAAAGAGAGTCATTCTTAAGTTCAAGCTTTTCATTCTTAGCTCTAGTCTTTCTAATGATCTTAGTATATTGATTTAGCAATTTAACAAGATCATCATATGAAGGTGATTCAAATTCATTATCATCACTATCACTATCATCATTGTGAGCATGTTCATCACCACTACTATCATCATCATTTGATACCTTTTGTTCACCCTTGGCCATAAGGCATAGGTGTGTAGAGGATGATGGCGGTGGTGTCAGTGAAGATGATGAAGAGTCAATCACAATGGTGGCTACCTTCTCGTTGTCACTATCATCATCGGATGAGCAACTTGATGAATCAATGTCTATGAGTCAATCACCGACGATGTATGCCTTGCCATTTTTTTCTTCTTGTGGAAGTCCTTGCCATCCTTCTTCTTGTATGGCTTGTTTTTCTTCTTCTCATCTTCATCTTCATCACTTGAGTCATCTTTCTTGCCCTTATTCTTCTTCTTGTATTTGTCTTTCTTAGGCTTGGGGCATTGATGTGCTAGATGACCAAGTTCTCCACAATTATAGCAATCCATCTTAGAGATTGGCTTCCTTCTAGTGCTAGTGAAGAAATTCATTTTCTTGCCATCAAACTTGATGCCATTCTTGTTGAGCTTCTTTAGCATCTTGGTGGTTCTTCTCACCATGAGAACAAGACTTGCATCATCAACTTCATCATCACTTGAGCTCTCATACTCAATTCTTGCTTTGCCCTTCTCTTGGCTAGCCTTGAATGCTAAGTCTTTGTCTTTCTTCTTGGTAGAGGATGAGCCATCTTGTGGTGTGATGTGCATGTACATCTCATGAGCATTGATCTTTCCCAAGATTTGAGTTGGTGTAGCGATGGAAAGATCACCTTGATGAAGCACGGTCACAATGTGCCCATATTTGTCAATGGGGAGGACACTCAAGATCTTTCTTACAACATCGGATGGTTGCATTTGTGTAAGTCCGAGCCCATTGACTTCCTCTACAAGAACATTCAAGCGTGAGTACATTTGATTAGCACTCTCTTTAGGAAGCATCTCAAAAGAATTAAGCTTTTTCATTATGAGATGATAGCGTTCCTCACATTTCACTCTTTGTTCCCTTATGGAGCGCACAAATGTCCGACCATAGTGCATGGGCATCCTTGTGGTTCCTCACTTAGTTAAACACATCTTTGCAAATACCTCTAAAGATGGTGTTTCTAGCCTTTGCATTCCATTTTTCGTAATTCACTTCAACACCTTAAAGGTGCATGGGATCCCTAGGTTTTGGGAAACCTTGAGAGGCGGCTCTAAGAATTCCAACATCTAGAGCTTCTAAATACGCCTCCATGCGGATTTTCCAATAAGGAAAATCATCTCCCTCAAAGATAGGAGGAGGTCCATCCCCATGGGACATCTTTCTCTAGGCAGTTAAGCCAAAATATGTGAGCATGAGGATCTGATACCAATTGAAAGGATCAAGATGCCCAAGAGGGGGGTGAATTGGGTTAATTCTAAAATTCTTTGCAATAATTAAACCCTACACTTAGCCCACTTCACCCCTTGTGCCTAGACTGTGATGCTATTGATCTACCGCACAAAAGTTTAGCACCCTAAGTTCCAATCCTACTCTAGCACGACAATTCTAAGAATGTAAAGATAAGAATTGAATTGCTCAAATATAAATGCTTAAAGTAAAGAGAGCAGAAGGAACACGGTGATGTTTTGCTGAGGTATCAAAGAGTCGCCGCTCCCCACTAGTCCTTGTTGGAGCACCCGCGCAAGGGTGTAGCTACCCCTTGATCCACGCAAGGATCAAGTGCTCTCTACGGGTTGATTCTTTGACACTCCGTCATAGTGAATCACCCATAACTGCTCACAACTTGAGTTGGGTCATCCATAAGCTCCGCCGGATGATCACCAAACTCCCAATCACCACCAAGCCATCTAGGTGATGGCGATCACCAAGAGTAACAAGCACAAACTCTCACTTGACCACAACAAGCCTAATGAGAATGGTGGATACACACTTGCTACTCTCCTTGCACTAATGAGGCCTTAATCTTGGATTCTCAAATCTCAATCATCTCACTAGGCTTTTGCTCTCCTGAGCACTCTCAAGGGTGTTTCTCAGCTATTGAAATGGGCAAGAGACCTCCCTTAGATGAATAGAGGAAGTATTTATACCCCCTCATTCAAAACAAACCCTTTAGGAGGTGGAAACACCACTCTGCGGGGTGACTGGACGCTCCGATCAAGGTGACCAGACACTCCAATCAGTTCTCCCCGCCACTGAGCCATTAAGTTGTGACCGAACTCTGACCAGCATCCGGTCAGCACTGACTGGATGCGTCCGATCATGAAAATGGCTCTCTAGAACCTTACTAGAGTTGACCGGACTCTGGCACCCAGCGTCCGATTACATTGCTGTTCAGCGTTTGGTCAGTAACCGGAACCTGACCAGCATCCAGTCAGCACTGACCGGACACGTCCGATTAGGATTCTCCCTCTCTAGAACCTCTCTAGAGTTGACCAGACTCTAGCACCCAGTGTCTGGTCACTTTTCACTCAGCATCTAGTCACAACCAGATGGCTCCAGTTGATCAAATGAACTAACCAGACTCTACTGCCAGCGTCCGGTCAACATTTGACCCTCCATTCACTTCCAACTCGAAATCATATGTGAATAAAATTTTCTCCAATTGATCTAAGGGCTACTTTGGAGCTACCTAGTGCTAGATTTGACAAGTGTGCACCACACCTAACCCACTAGACTCACCTAGGTCAAGCTACTAGTCCATACCCCCCTTTATAGTATGGCCAAAGGAAAAACAAAGTCCTAAACTACTCTAAGTGTCTCTTCAACACCAAACGACACATAGAACTAGTCCATCCTTAACCTTGTCGTCCATCCTTTAAAAACTGAAATAATTTCCATCGTAGGGGCATGACAACCATGATTGCCCAATCAATTGCCATTACCATGACCTAACTTAATTGCCTCTGCAAAACACATGTTAGTTATAGTAATCACGTATTGTCATTAATCACCGAAACCCAACTAAGGGCCTAGATGCTTTCACCATCGCCTGTAATGGCGCCATGCTGGCCGAGTCGCGCCAAGGCAGAACCGCAGAGCCTAGCCCATCTTCATAAGTGCGCATGTCTGGAGGTCGCGTTGAAGTCCAGCTTCGTGCCAAGCCTACTGCTGTTGCAGCCGTACAGTGTTGGGGCCTCAATTGGATTTTTCCTCATTGTTGACCCCATTAAGCCGAACGTCGTTGTCCATCAAATTGGCCATGTGTAGTCCACCTCCTTCCAATTCACCGTGCACCCAACTAGACCTATTAGTTAGCTTGCGAGTGGAGTCGACCCGACGAGTTCTCATGCTCTAGTGAGGTAATGCGAGAAGTTTTCCCCGGGGGTGGTCCGCCATGGCCAGCGAGGCGGGTGCTCGGCCAAGGCGATGCTCCTTGCTCCTTTGTCTTAATTGAGCAGGGCTTTTGCATCTCCTTAACTTGTTTGCCTCGCCCATGCAACGGTTTCGCCGACAGAGCAGTAGGTCACCGGGAACGCCTTCACCACAGTCGGCGTGCACCGGAACAACCCTACGCACGTGGCCAACCATGTTGCCGAGCCTCGCGACTTCATCCAGCCCGCCCGTCATGTCTCTAGTGAGGCCCTCTTGCTCCTAGGGTAGGTGGTTGAACCGATTAGGGTCTAGGTCGCCCAGGACGCGTTCGCTACCGCCGACGAACTGGATTAGATGCTGTTACCATGGCTAGCTTGGTTTGTTGTAGTAGTGGTTCAAATAGGGCTTCTACCTTGTTGCTCATAGTCGGTAGTTGGATACCGGGTAGCGGTAGAGGCATTGAGTTAGGTAAATTTGCCGGTGTCGGTGTTGCTGTGGCGCATGGCCATGCCTTCATGCTGCACCATTCGTGGTGTTTGTTACCTCGATCAGTTGCGCGCTGCACGTAGAGTGTCATGGTGGTGCTGGTTGGTGCCAGGGAGGCCCGTGCTCGCCGGTGTTTGGTCAGAGAGGCCGCAGCCTCTGTTAGTTCTGGCTAGGGACCTTCAGAAACAAAAATTGGATTAAGGGAAGGGTGCTAGATGCAAACGCCATGACTCAGTGAAATAGGGTTCGAGTGAGCTTCATGAATAGGATAGAGAATGGGGGCTCTTTTGCAAAAGAGCCAGCGCGCGCATGGGTCTCCCCACATTGGGCCTCGGTCGCGCCGGTGGGCCACGCTCATGGGCTGTGCCGGAGTGCCGAGCGTGCGCGGAAGTGGGCCGCACCGTTCGGAAGCGGGCCACGTGAGGAGGAATTCGGTTTTCATATTTCAGCACATTATTGAAGATTTATTCAATATAGTTTCGAACTGAACTTTGAAAAATAATAGTAAATGTTGTGGGTATCCAAAAATGGTGAAACAAAAATTGTTAGGTTCATAAAAATGCTATCTATCTATTGGTATAGTTGGTTCATAGTTAGATGTTATAATGATAGGTTCATAAATTCAAATTAGAAAGCTTAATATTAGTTAGCTTAATAATTATAGGAATTTTTGTGGCAAACCCGTGATAGCTTTAGTCATGAAATTTTTATAGTAGACTCATGAGATTATTATGTGCTTACTGTAATTTTTGTAACCCTAGAGTAGGTTGATAAATAAAATAGCTAGTACTACTTGTTTTATTATATATAGAGTAAATCGGTATTAAGAGTAAGAATAACTTTAGTTGCTAAGATAATAGATGGCATGCTTCATGCATGTTAGTGGTAACCGTAGGTAACTTAGTACCTTAGTCGGTAGAACTCACTTAGTAGATTGATAGATATGTTTTTTAAAAGAGCTATTGTTGCCGTATTACTAAGTGTTGCATCATTATTTCATGCATGTAGATCACGAGTTGGTAGAGTTCATGCCCGTGGACGAACAGGATTATGAAGAGGTCATTGAGGAGTACGAGGAGGAGATCCTCGTGCAGGAAGGAGCCCCGGAGCCGTTTGGTGCTGACTTTGTTGACCCACCGCTTGCCCAAGGCAAGCCCCAGTGCATAACTCATATTTTTACTGATCACTGAATATATATATGATGTGCATTTATGTTACAGGCATTTTATGGAAACTGCATGCATAAATATATCTACCTATGAGTTCCACCAGTACAGGCTGAGTAGTGCTATGCTCAGGATTTTGGTAGCGTGAGTAACCTGCCGTTACTCACAATAGGTGATAATTATGATCACTCATGATAAAATGGTGGAAAGGAAAATGGTGACCGGATAGGGATATGGTTTGGGTACTGGTGGGTGTAAGTGGTTGTGTCCTGCGGCCAACAGGGCATAGCTTGGTTACACTTTTCCCTATCTATGTCGGTTAAGGACCGGTCGTGGCAATGGATGCTAGGCAAGTCACAGATCTATTATCCCGAGCACATACTTGGGTATGGGCACAGGGAAGACTTGTTGCTCTCTTGTCATGGGTTCTGGCTCTTTCTGGACCACAGATTGGAGGTGGGGATGGTGGAGGTCCTATCACCGCACTAAGTCAGGGACTTAGAAGCGGGGGCTTGGAGTCCAAGTTTGGACGGGGACCTGGACCCCTTGATAGGAGGGTGATGGGTTGGTCTTGCTTGTGCCTAGGGTACAAGCGGGGCATGTGTTTTTGGGGTACCTAGCTAGGGACATTGATTCATGAATCACCGTCGAGTTGGTACGACTTGTCTTAACTCTAGCATCATAGTAAGAACTGAAGGATAGAAGGTGATGAAATAGAACTGATTTCTCAACTCTTGCTTGAAAGTAGAACAGGTGCTTACATAGAATGGCTAGATAATGAATTAATATGGCTATTAGTAATATCATAAATAAGGACTCACTAATAGTATTGCTTTCTGCCAAAAAGGGGAACCAGCAAACCATAAAGCTTATCATATTCCTTGGAGTCAGAAAATTATTTCCACTAGTCGGATAAGTCTTGCGAGTACATTGTGTACTTAGGGTTTATTTACCCCTGTTGCAGGTAATGCTTGAGAAGTACCATTGTGTGGAGGATTCTTTTGGTGGGCACAGACGGATCCTCGTTCCTTATCGCTAGATGTTTATTTTTAAATTCTGTTGTTTAATATTCCGCACTCTGACGTTGGAAATGTAATAATGTACCTTTTATGAACTCTGGATGTATGAAATGCATTAAGTATTGTAACTCGTTCTCATTATTGGATCCTTGGGGAAAATGTGGACCTTTCGGGTTCTCCCTTGGGGTGTGCCCGACAGATACCGCTCGCTATAGTTTGCTTTCGGGGTGCTTAGTGTCTGGTGGAAGACGAGCGCCTCCGTAAGTGTGATAGAAGAAAAACTATCTGTATTTGTATCCATCAGTATCCGATCCGTTTACGTCCCTACTTGTAACTCATATCTATCTTAGCTTTCCCCATTATAAGTTTTTTTTAGAATTACACAGTACAATATAGACACCCACAACACGCACACACATTCATCCCTATGAACACACATAGACAAACCCTACCCCTGTGACCACCTCCGAAAGACTGAGCCAACAGATTTCAAGATTAACGAAGTCACCATTGAATACACCTTGCCTTTGTCGACAATTACTGCCAGCTTACAATCTGATGTATCATATGTGATAGCAAATACCATATATATATATACCATATATATATATATATATATACCATATATATATATATATATATATATATATATATATATATATATATATATATATATATAGATATATATATATATACCATATATATATATATATATATATATATATATATATATATAATGTGCTACCATCACCCTTCTATCCTTTGTATCGTGTTTTTTGTATGGTGATGTATGCAAACATGGCATTGAAGCGTGAAGCTCCACACGCGCGAAAGACACTAGTGCATTATCTAAACAAAGTGCACAGAATAAGTCACGGTGGTTTCCTCTTCATCTCTGGGGCATACATGATTATCAGCAATCTGAAGTTCGGGCGATCATTTGTGAGATAGAGCAGATCTCTTTTTACAAAAAACAGAAAAAGAACAAGAAAGAGCATATCCAATTTTTATTTACCCCATGGCATACATGATTACCAGCAATCTCAAGTTCGGGCGATCATTTGTGAGATGGAGCAGATCTCTTTTTACAAAAACGGAAAAAGAACAAGAAAGAGCATATCCAAGTTTTAATTTACCCCATGTGTTAGTTTCGCCCATAAATAAACCCCCATTTCAAATAAAATAAACCTAGCAAAATTGTGTTAAACTAAGCGCATTTTGTTCAAGTCAAATATTTTTGCCCTGTTCGCTTGACTGATAAGCCATGGCTGAAAGTACTGTTGGCTGATTTGTTGTGAGAGAAAAATATTGTTCATTGGCTGAAAAAGTACAGCTTATAAGCCAAGCAAACATGGCGTTTAGCTACAACTGTCAGTCAGACCATCCTGCAGTAACCATTAAAAGTCTAAATATATTTATATTGTTTAGACAGAAGGGCGACGATACCACTACTAGTTACTTAGAAACTAGCAAGATGAGCAGAACAAAGTCCGTTAATGGCCTGACATCCGAGTGATAGCCCTCCCAATAAGCTAAAAGGTACAGCATACATATCCACATCAAGTGCACCATAATACTAACATAGCTCGATGCGTTAATAGTCCGACACCGTCTATAATAGAGTCCTTCCCATAAGCTCAGGGACATCATCCATATCCTCATCGAGTGCACCATGATACCAATATGGTTCAGGCACTGGCCACCTGTCATCCAAAATATTTCTCTCCAATGTTGGTTATAGTTGTTGAATAAAATAGTTTTCAGTCACAAACAAGTGGCAATGAGAAAACAGAACAGATATTACCTGTTTTCCTTCTCCTGGGGATCAAGTATGGACACAAGATTAAATCCGCTGTAATCCAACATTTTTTCAACTTAAGTACATAGACTGTTAACCCTATCCAGTGTCAGCACGAAATTTCGTCCCGTGCCGAGGACACATGAGCAAGCCGAAAGGGTCTGCTCGATGGAGTTGTATATCCGCCTAGCTTTAACGTAGGGGTGGTCGATCCTGCGTACTCCTCCCAAGACGTGCCAGTCAATTTGACCCTGTAATTGACAAGAAGAGAAAGTTTATCAGTAATTTAGGATGGAACGTGCCGGTGTTGCCAGACAATCTCGAAATGTACGGCTTTGAGAGCCGATATGAAAGGAGATCGACTAAATAGTCGATTCTAGTATATTCATAAGAATAAATCAGTTAAAGCTCATGGGGTTGTGTAAGAATTATCGGTTGTCATTCAGGATGAATATCATTATTTGAACAAATATTAGTCAATGACAATGAGATGCCAACAATGATTGATTTATGCTAAGTCAATGACTACAAGTAACCGAATCCTTTTTTATATAAAAGAAACAGCTCAACACCATTTAACCATTTAATAAAAATAAATCTAATGAACATATTAGATCTCATCTATCGCTATAACCTGTGGGGCATGAGGCAGAATCATGTAGGCCGTAGAAACAACAATAGACTCGATGACCCTAACTTATTACTAATATCAGTGGGGCATGAGGCAGAATCATGCAGACTATAATACAATAATAAGATCATGGGGCTAACACATCTTTCAACCTATCTTTACTTCAACGGTCTCGTGACGTGAACTGTTCGTGAAATCACTCGATATCGGCTAAAACAGCCGATTCAGGCATAGCGCACAGCTAAAGTCATACCCTATCAGGAACAGATCTACCGAATAACGATCCCCACTCCACGGTGCTAACAGTGGGATGTGAGACAGAATCACACAGGCCGTGATAACGGGCCATGAAATAGTTTTCATTAGCCAATAGATCTATTCAAGACCAGACATGCCTTAACCGCACGCTATGCACGATTAAGATTGACATAAAACAACCGATAAAACATAACTCATCGTTTAAAGTGTAGATTAGATCAGTTTTAGATTAACAAATGATGGGCTAAACAAGATATAAGGCCGATCTAGATCAGTCTCAATCGAGCGAAGTGATATTGCTGTAATTAGATGAATAATGGAAGCAATAAGCAATATCGGTAACTTAATGAATCTATCTGAAGGAACGCCACCCTTAGATAGAGCCGATAACTTGACCTTAATCTAGTTCGAGCAGTGGAGGTCGACCGGATCGATGCAGCCTTACTTGAACTAGACAAGAGTCGATAACTAGATTATACCAGAGTCGTAGTGGAGGTCGACCAGATCGATGCAGTCGTACGAACAAAAGTATAAGCCATGACGGTACTTACAGACAAGCATTGGAGGTCGACCGGATCGATGCAGCCATACTTGCTGAAGAACTCGTCGAGATCTACTCTACTCCTACTCCTAAGGGGTGGCCAGAGCCGAAAAAAGTAAGGAACTTGTATTTGATTGATTGTACTTTACAATAGCCAGGGTCCAGTATTTATACCCAGAGCCTAAATATGAATCCTACTTACGCACGACTCATTACGGTCTTATAGAATAAAATATTCCTAATTTAAGATAACTTAAACCCTAATCTTTCCCTTTTTGTAGAGTCCAACTTGCTTTCCCTAGCGCCGATCGTAGCTTTCATCGTTATCCGCTGGCACTATCTGAAGAGAGCCGCTCCCAGTGATGCATCCGAATTAGCTGATACCGACTTTTATGCAATCGATTCCATGATAACAAGATCTTGGGAGCTTTCGAGTTCCTACGATCCTTCTCCCAAATTCTGGTGTAAACACATGCCCTCCAATTTTGGGATAAAAGTAATTTTATTCCAAAATTATCACGTATGGACTTCTGATAAGTTTTGCAGTCACGGACAGAGAATCTTGATCCGGGGTCTACTGTTTGTCACCATCTTTGCCAGCTCATGAGCCCATGCTTCAAAACTTTTACGAGAGCATCATTGCTTCACAGGCGCTTGGATCCATCTTTCTAGGTCGACTATAAAACGTCTATCCGACTCTGGCGAGAGCAATTCAGCAACTCAGCTATGTTTCCTTCCTGCCTGCTTCCTCGAGTGCCTCTGGCTCCATCAGACCCTCCATGGTCTTTGCTATGAAGATCTTGAGTGGTTAGAAGAATTCTTGTGCATAGGGTGACTGTGTCGCTCATCTTAGCACCTTGTCGAGCAAGAGGATCAGCTACTGTGGCTAAAAGAATTCTTGTGATACCACCTGAGTCTTCTCTCCATGCTCATAGAGCTGTTATAGTATTTGTAAGGGCTAAAATGTGTGGACACATTTCCCTTCTTCGCTTCACCAAATGCCCATCGAAAAAGCCACAAACTTCTTTCCTGCAGTTTCCTAATCATCGAGAAATCAGATGGGCAACTGTTAAACAGGTGGACTTCCCTCTTCTCCTGGCACAATTTTATCAACGGGCCGAAGTGACTTGGTTCATGATGACCTTTGACCTTATAGGGATCCAGACTCCCTTCAATCCAAAGAAGCCTTGGTGGGTCGATCGCTGATTAATGTAAATCTTTCATATCCATCCCATGATATTTTGTGATTCTAGGAAGCAATAAATCTGAATTTGTTATCTCTTCGTTATCCATCCCCTAAATTTATGGAGTGTCGATCCGTTTCCATATCTGATTTTAATTCCATACTCCTGGCGGAATCTATCTTCTCACCTTCCCGGGCTATATATACGGGCCTAAGCCATGGATCGAAAAACAACCCACTTCGTCTCAAATCTTTTTCATCTTTACTGTAATTCCTATTTCCCTGTAGGTTTGAGATCATGGAGAATAGCAAGAGGTCTGCTAAGGAGCCCTCAACGAATCTGCATCATCGCGCCAGCGCCTTCATCGTCAAGAGGGTGCAACTCATGATGCCCCCACTGCCTCAGGGCATAGGGACGACTCCGTTCGGCCTTTGGGGTTCTCTTCGTCAATAGCTCGTTGCCAGCTCCCCTGCTATCTGAGGAGGTGGATTGATAATGATGATCTGCTTGCCTCCATTGACCGACATGGCCAGGGTCTCACCGAATGTCTCTCCCTCACAGAATTGACTCTAGCCATGGTTCGATGTCGATCGCCTCCTGAGGCTGATTCGACAGAGGCTAGGCTAGCCAAGGCCGAGGCCAGAATCGCGGGTGAGATGTCCATCGTAACCTTTGCTTCCTCCCAATTTCATCTTCAAGATTCTGATCATCTCCCCTTTGAATCCTTTTAGATTTGTTTGCTCAACTAGAAAGCCTCCGATTGGCTGCGGAGTACGCAGTGGGATTTGTCAATGCCAGGGGTGCTGTCCCGGTGGTTCACCTGCACAACATCCCGAACCGCGTCAGGGAGGTCGCTTTGCATGGCGTTCGTCATGGTGTCGCCATGGCATTGGCTTCTGCGCAAGCCCATTCTGGCCATGAACTTCGGTTTCTTTCCCACAGTTTTCCAACCGCGGCGCACCTTGGGGATCATGAGCGCCTGGTTGAAGATTTCTTCGGCGCCGCCAACTCATAGCCTTTATTTCCCAGGTGGATGATATAGTAACCAAAGTTTTTTCTGGCCCGTAGTTTGTAATAGGTGATATTAGCAAACAATCTCTTTGCCTTGAATGATTTTTCTTTTGCTTTGTACTCCATACTATATGCATCACTTCATCCGTGTTTGCTTTGCTCCTATAGGCGATACACATCGTATCCGTTTTTACCCCTTCGGGTTTATTTTGCACTAGAGGTGGTACATTTCTGGTATCGGCTATTAGAGCTGACGACCGAGCAAATCGGTTGTCAAATATTAATCCAAACGCTAGGGTAATATTTCTTTAGATATTTCCCATTGATTGCTCTGCCAAATTCTTCTTCTCCTCTTAGTGTTTCCAAAATATAAGCATTATCCAGCGCACAATGTCTGATCCGATAAGGTCCTTCCCAATTAGGTGACCATTTGCCGAACTTGCTGTCCTTTGATCTGATCGGCAATTTTACTTTCTAAACCAAATTTCCTTTAGAAAATTGCTTATTCTTGACTCTGTTATTGTAATATTTTGCAACCCTTAGTTTATTGGCTTCAATATTTTCAAGAGCACACAGCTGAAGGCAACTCAAGTCTTCTAAGTCATCTATCAAAAGATTCTTGTAGACTTCGGCTGACAAATCATTTTGCAATATAACACGCCTCGATCCAGTCTGAATTTCCCAAGGAAGGACTACATTATGGCCATACACAAGTTCATAAGGTGATGTTTTAATTGATCCATGACAGGCCATCCTATATGCCCATAGTGCCTCATTAAGCGTTGAATGCCACTTCCTTGGCTGCTCCTCAGAGTCTTGTCATCTTTGTCTATTTTTGAAGATCAGGCCCTGAAGGTGAAAAGGATCTAGAGGAACTTGTCCAATCATGAAGCCTTGCTGGCCAAGGGGAACTCCAACATGCAAGAGTCTAGAGAGCTGGCATAGTTGATTGATGATTTGAAGAACTCTTCCCTCAAGACCGATCCAGAGTTGTCCCAACTGGAAATCAAGCATGCTGAACTTGAGAACAAGCTAGAAAACGTGAAAGCTACCATTGATCATAGAAAGTCCACTCTGGCCCAAATACCTAATGCCATCAAACAGAAGAAACAAGAACTATTGGCCAAAGTAAAAGAGGGCAGAGCCATCCGAAGTAGTCTTGAGAATATTCCTGGAACAGCCAAAGAATTCAAGCAAAAGATTGCAGAAGCTGATGCTGTCTGGCTAGAAGTACTGAAAGCCATCTAGGAGGTTCTACACTTGTAATATGCATGTTAACATATGTCTTGTGTAGAGTCAATGATAACCAAACTATTCGTCGTCTCGTTATTCTTCTTGTTTCGGCTAAAGAGCCGATTTGAAAATAGCCGATTTTAGACTTCCAACATTAACCCAATTAAGTCTAAAAACTTGGCCTTTATTAAGAGAAACTATCAATCTTCTGTCCTTAGTCGCCCAATGCCGTTTTCTCATTGGCATTAGTGAGGCGGCGCTTCGCTTTCTATTAATTGCGGTTGCTCTTTGCACGTCCCGAGGCATCCGCCCCTTTGTTATGTGGCTTTAAATACTGGCTGAGGGCTTCGGCCTTGAACACATCCACACTTGCAACCGTTCCTGTTCCTTTGCTTTTCTCCACCCTCGCAGAACTCTGTAGCAACCTTTCTCTCTCCCTGTAGATCTGATCAACTTCATGGCCGGTGAGGAGAACCGTGGCAAGCGCGTGGCGGAGGAGGTCTTGGAGGAGAACATGCCGATGAACCAGCGTCTTCGACGCATGAGGTAAGATTGGCATCCTCTATTCATGATGATGATCTGTTCTGACTCGCCTATAGGTTCGTCATGAATGACAGTCCAGAGCCGGCAAGCCCTCTAACGCTACATCTTACGCGCCGGCTTTGTCCTTGGATTCTTCCAACTCATATAACGGCGACGATGCCCGACGCTTCTTCCAAGAATGGAGGGCGGCCGAGGACCGCTATTCCAAGGCAATTCGAAAAAACAGCCAGCTTGAGATCCATCTAGGGCTCTTCCAAGCGGCCCTCAATGCGACTGAGGAGGAGGCCAGTGTCGTTCGAGCGCGGCTAGCTGAGTCTAAAGCCATGGTGGCAGGTAAGATGAGTTCCATGAATGCTTCTATTCTAACTTTCACTGTCTTTGTCTTGATAGTTTTCTATGATCACCAGCCCTAACGGTGTAGTCAGAGTCTCTCCAACTAGTGGTGAACGCGGTCGTGGATGTTGTTAATGCTCGGGGTTCCCTCATCAATGCTCATCTCCAAGACATCCCAACCCGCATTCAGAAGATCGCCCTCCACAACGTTCATCATGGTGCGTCGGTGGCGCTCACCCCAGTGCAAGTCCAGACCGGGTACGAGCTCCACGCCATGGAGATCGGTTTCCCAATGGGAGACAGCCCTGAGGAACATTAGGACCTGACAGAAGAATTTGTCGCTGCCGTGGAGGCCATTGTGGACATTACATCCGCTCAGGATGTAGTGAACAAGGTCTTCGATTAGTTTGTACTTAGGGTAAACTGAGGAACAAAGACTCTTGGTGCCGCGGACTTCCGTCTAGGCCGGCCTGTCGCCACGCCGTGGGCCACGGCCTGGGTCGTCGGCTACACACCGCTTGGGCTGGCCTGGTGCCGCACCGTTGGGCCGATCCGGCCGCTGGCCCTTTTAGATTTCTAAAGCATTTGCTAATTTAGTTTCATAAATAAACTTGTAAAATTCATAGTAAATCATAGAAAAATCATAAAAATTATGAAACCAATTTTGTTGGTCTCCTAAAATCATGATCTACCTGTTAGTATATTTTGTTCACATAGTGTGATAATATTCTTGGAAGCTATATAATTAAATTAAGGTACTTAAAATTGTAAAAATATAAACTTATATGGATTGTTGTGATAATTTGGTAATAGTGTTGAATCTAAAATTTTTACAGTAGGCTCCTAACAATATTAGATACTCACTGTAATTTTTGTAGCTCCGGAATAATTAGTTTGCTAAATAGATAATGATGTCCTATTGCGAATAAAGATTAAATTGATAGAATAGAATAAAAAACAACTTGGGTTTATATAACTAAAATATTTGTGGGAAATAACGCCTTGTTCGACAACATGGATATGTAGCCTAAGTATGGTCGTCGTTAGAACTAGCTCGTTAACGTGAGAGGCGTAAATCGTATTTTTGAGTCACGGTTGCAGTCGATTAATTATGTTTTTGCATTGCATCGCATTGCATATCATATAGGTATGATGATGGATCAACGGATCAATTGAAGGATGATTGGGAATCCAAAGATGGGGTAACGGTATTCTCTCTAGGAGATGATGCAATGGACTTTCTATTTAGTTGATGGTGGATGATCTGAAGATGCAGATACTAACTTTTTAATATATATCCTACCCAGGCAAGCCCTGGTGCATAACCCCAACTTTTCTGTAGTTTAAATTATATTTGTGCATTAAGTTTTAAGGAGTTGAATGAAACCCACTTGCATATATATATCTTTATCCTATGAGTCTTACTAGTATTATAGGATCGTGTAGAATGTTATGCTATATGACTCCGGTAGAAGTCGAGTGATTGCATGTCACTCACGAGAGATAGGAAATATATTACTGTATTATTATCACTTGGAAAATATAAATGGTGGAAAGGAAAAATGGTGATCAGGCTGGGATATAGTTTGAGTATTGGTGGGTGTAAGAGGTTGTGTCGCCGTGGACACGGGGCATAGCTTGGTTACACTGCTTTCCCTGTCTGTGTTAGTTAAGGACCGGTCGTTGCATAAGCCATCGAGGCAAGTCACAGATTTATTATCCCGAGCATATACTTGTGTATGGGCGTTTGGAAGACTTGTTGCTCTCTTGTCGTGGGTTTCGGCTCTTTTCGGACCGACTGTTAGGGTTTTGTTTTGGTGGAGGTGGTCCTTGCACCGCTCTGAGTTTGGGACTCAGAGGTGGGGGCTTAGAGTCCTAGTTTGGATGGGGACCTAGGACCCCAGGACAGGAGGGTGATGGGCTAGTCCTGCTTATGCCTTGGGTACAAGCGGGGTGTGTGTTTTTAGGGTACCTAGCTAGGGACATTGAATCGCGAATCACCGCCGAGTCGATACGGCTTGTTTCATGCCTTGCACCATAGTAAGAACTGAAAGATGAAAGATAGAAAGAAAAGAAACTCTGATTGCTTACCACCTGCTTGAAAGTAGCACATGTGCTTACATAGAATGGTTAGTTAGTAAACCAATGTGACTGTTAACAAAAATCGAATATAAGGACGCACTCTTAGTAATGCTTCCTGCAGATGCAATAAACCCACAAGCCAGATAGTCTTGCATATCCTTAGAGTCTTTTCTTTCCTCCTATCGGATAAGTCTTGCTGAGTACAATTGAGTATTCAGGGTTTTATTCTCCCTGTTGCAGATGATAGGTGGATGCTAGAGCTTACTCTTGTGTGTGGTTTCCTCCTGGTGGGCTCAGAGAAGATTTCCTTTACGCTGCGGTCATAGTTTTTATTTATAACTCTCACCAAATATTTTATAAAGGAAAGTTTTATAATCAGTTGTCATAGTTTACATATCAATGTTTCACCATGCCATGAATGGATAATTATTTCTGCTGTAATTCTGATCACATGTTTATATTCCGTTGTTCAATTAAATTGTTCATAGCTCTATTAAGATGATTACATTCCGCTGTTATAACATTACATGTTATACTCTGATGTACATGTAAAGTGATGTAAGAAATAATTAAGAATGATGTAAGCTTTATTCTCTCATTTGTGATCCTAATATAAAAATATGGATTTTTTGTTTCTCCCCTGGGTGTGCCCGACGGAACCGAGTAATTTAGTGTTCTCCCATGAGTGCTTAGTATCTAATAGAAGGCAAACACTCCTGGGAGGCATTAGATTAGGCGGTTCTGTCACAATGAAGCCCCCTTCCCATATCTTGCCAGAAAGGCATTCAAAGTCTCCTAGTTACCAGAAGACTGGATCTGCTGTTGTGATACTCACAGACTCATCAGCGTGAACCAGCTCCACATCATCTCCATGCCATTGAATCAGACATTGATGCATGGTCGATGACACACAACAGTTTGCATGAATCCAATCACGACAAAGGAGTAAGCTGTATGACCCTTTTCCATCGATGACGAAGAATGTAGTGAGTAGAGTCTTGCTCCCGATCGTCAGTTCGATGTTCATTGCTCCCCAGGTCTTGGATGTATTCCCTCTGAAGTCTCTAAGCATCATATCGGTCTCAATCAGATCTCCTGGTCCCTTGCCAAGTTTACGAAAAGTGGTGTAAGGCATAAGATTGACAGAAACACCTCCGTCCACCAACATCTTGTTCATCGGCTTCCCATCAACAAAACCTTTCATATATAAAGCCTTTAAGTGCCGATGCTTGACTGGTTTATCAAATATAACCTGCTGTATAACTGTCAACTTGGCAACTATTTCTTCATACTCCGACTCATCAAAATCCGAATAAACCTCTAGATCTGCCGGAGCTCTGAACTCTGATGGCAACAGAAAAGCCATTTGAATATTAGCAGATGGTTGCCTTCTATCGGCTGTTTGCTTAGCACGCCATACTTGAGGTTTATCGGGTGCCTGAGTCTGTTCCAACTCTCTATTACTTAGGCATTGCACCCTTGTCTTCTGGCTTCTTGTCAAACCTCCTGGGCACCATTGGCCTTCCTACCAGATATATTCTCTCTCATTGTCTTCTTCTTCATAATCAGCCCAGTCTTGGTCAACAACTCGTTTTCCAAGCCGATCAACACTTTTATTTTTTAAGCGCCGATCCATGTTATTATGGTGATATGCATCTTGAGCATGGATAGACCAGAGGTTGATTTGAGATTGCCTAAACTACCAATATTGATTGCTGCATTCTAGACAGTCATGTCTGGTAGGCAACTTCAAACCTTCATTCCAGCAATGTCTGAAGAAAGGATAATTCCAATATGATTCGGCTTGTTTTCTTTCATACCCTTCTTTTTCTAGTTGACGTGGATATTCTTGATCCTCTAACCAACACTGATAATCCTTTTCTTTCTGCCGCTACCACTTATTCAACGGGATTCAAGATGTAACTCGCGGCTTTGTCGCCCCTTCTTTTGACGTTTCCCTATGCTCATATCGGCTCTTTTGCTTGTTGTGACGTCTTCTAATCCCTCTGTACTCGTCAGTCGATATTTGCATCTTGGGATCAACTGTTATAGCTTCTCTTGATTTGGTCGATGTCAGGATCTTGGTCTTTCCTTTGAGCAGCCTAGCGTCGACCATGTTTTAATCTCCTGGGAAAGGGTTATCATCAACTTTCATTTTTTGAGGCGTATCAAATTTGAGTCTTCCTTGCTGAATAGCTCTCTATATATGCTGCTGAAAAATTCTGCCTTCATTAGTGGAATGAGAAGTAGCGTTATGAACTTGTAGAACTTCTTATTCTTCAACTGATTAGGAGGCAACATAATATGATTGTCGGACAACTTGATCTGTCCCTTCTCAAGCAAGAAATCGAAGAGCTTGTCAGATTTCGTGATGTCAAAGTCATAGCTCTCTTCGACTCCTCTACCCCAAGGATTTAGGACCATTACTATATTTTTGCCCTAATTTCACTTAGCAGCGGCAACCTCTTCTTCTTCATCTTCATAGCCGTCATTGATTGAATATGGATTATAAGCTTCGGCTACTGTGGTATTTTTTTAGAATCGGGTATCTCTGCGCATACTCTGAAATTGGCTATTGAGCGTCGCCACTCGTTGAGCCAATTGACCCAAGTTGTCAAATTCTTGTCCTAGTAGCTTCTTCTATGTTAGCAGCATCCCTTGCACGGCCAAAGCAGCTAGCTGATCATCAGCTAAGTTTAATGAGAAGCATAAATTTCTAGTTTCTCAGAACCTCTGAAGAAACTCAGTGCCTGATTCGTTAGTCTTCTGCCTTATAGTTGTCAAATCGATTATCTTCTTTTCTCCAGTCCCAGTGTAAAAATATGTATAAAACTTTTTCTCTGGGTCAGCTCAATTGACAATGGAATTGACTGGTAGTGATGAAAACCAAGTGAAGGCTGGCCCTGACAGGGACAGGGAGAAGACACGAACTTGATGGGCCTCTTCAACAGATGCTTCGCCCAACTGTGTACGGTACCGACTGACATGTTCTATCGTGCTTGTTGTCTTGGCCAGTGAACTTGGCAAACTCTGGGAGCCTGTAATTTGTGAGAAGAGCGACCAAATCATACCATTCTGGATATGGACGTTTGTACGAGAAGGTCAGCTCTTTTGGCTTCGGACCGAACTGATTCTTCATCATCTCGGTCACCCTCAGTAGTAATTCCATTACCAATTGGACTGACCTAGAGAAGAACAAAAGTAGCTTTAAAATTAAGCACGAGCACTAATTTAGCAATAGGAGACAACACTCATGCAGGTCTCCATCAGGTAGAGGTAACAGGAACCAATTTGTTTCACAAATTAGTGAGTGAAAACCCACAAGGCTCCAATACACCAGAAAAAAAAGGTAACAGATATAAATAAGCTAGCTAACCGGGGAAGACATCTCTCCCAAAGACATACTTTATCTGAAACAACTCCAAGCGTTGACAGAGTGATTTCCGTGATAGGAACTTGGCGCATTTCCTATTCTCACCAACATCATGACAAAGATCAACTATCATCCCATGAAACCTCTCGTCATTTCCTACAAGTGGCCCTCCAAGTGCAGCCTAGAACAAAAGCAAAGTGGCACAGTTTATGAAGGAAAAGTGCATTTTACTTTGGTGCATGTAGTGATACATTAGACCAAAGACATCATAACGCCAATATTATTTTCAAACTTTCCATCATGCCAAAAAAGTAAAAATAAATCAACAACTTACCTCTGTGAAACCTTGACTATCAGAAAGGAAGATGTTGGGGGATTCATTAGACAGAGACCCACGCATGGCCATTAAACTCCCTGAATTGAAGGCACGCCCAGCAGCTAATACATGACCATCAGGGTGGTCAGGTGATGCCTGAAGATCGAGATCTACAGGATCAACATGTAGGCAGTCCATGGATGTAACAACAGCAATATCTTCATCATATAGTCCCAAGAGCCCATCTTCAGTTGTATTATCAGGAAGGCGCACTTGAATCTAATGACAAAAGCAGTAGATCAGCACAGAATGGCCACAATTAGCTCGAATAATAAACAAATAAAAAATGGAGGACACAATGTCATATCAGCAGCACCAACCCTCAAGTTATCATCTCTATTTCTTTTTAGATTGAATTCTCTAACCAAACATGCTGAAGTGACAAATCTTGTTAGCCCTTGTATAGCTGACCCATGTGGTAGAGTTATGCCAGAGCATGCAAACAACATGTTTTCTTCTGCACAATGTCATGATTTAAATCATTAACAAGTGACAACAAAAATAATAAAATGCAAATTAGGAAATTTCATAAGCATACCAGCACAATCACCATCAAACAAAGCAAGTGAGACAACACTGGATCGACAGAGTTCTTGGCCACCTTTAACTTCATCACCAAATGGTTTCTTTTTAAAGGGAATGATTGGAACTTCCCGATCGGGTAATCCGCCACTGCCAAATCGTTCCTCCTCAATAGCACATTCCTTCTTGTCAAAATCAGCCAACCCTGCCAGACTAGCTTGTACTGGTTAACAGATATGATACGCTAAAACTGTTAGTGTTCTATTAGAGCAATATGTGCAAGGAAAATGAAGAAGCAGCAAATTCTAAAGCAATTACTCACATTTCGACATTCTTTTCATGCCGTGGCCATCACTACCACTTGAAAGCAATGATGCCTCGAGTTTCTTCCTTCTTTTTATGGCTCTCTGTTCCCTAGTCACACCTCTCTCAACCCCTCCCTTGTTTTTAAGGTCCTTTGCAGTCCTGAAGCAGAGAGTAAATGCAAAAGCTCAGTAAATCTACATATGCCTTGTTGTGAGATTGATCATAATGCCCTAACATCTATTGGAAACCTTGCAGACTTTTATTCTCAGGTTCACTTATAAAAAAGTAAACACTGTGTAATTTGACAGGGAAAGTATAGGGAATCTCACAGCACTAGACTGGAGAAGTGTGCTCACATACAATTATTTTTTGCCCCGTGCAAAAATACCACTAAAATCCAACCCTCTCTCTCCCAACCTAGCGCTCTGTCAAGCCGTTAGCACCTTCTTCCTACTGACCACTCAGAGCTGACAAGTGACAACCACCAAGCTTCTTCCTCCTCTACAGCCAGATGGACATCGCCACCACAGCATCAGATTCCCTACTTGTATTCCCCGCACGGCGACTGTCCCCTTCCCTTCCAGGCCGCGCTGGCTGTGGAGGAGTGGCAGCAACAGTGAATTGGTGTGGGCACCTTGAGCATGGAAGGGGAAGCGACGCATGATTGGGGATGCAGCCATGCAGGGGAAATGATTTTAAGAGTAAACAGAGTAAAAGGTGGGAAAGGATCGATGGCTAATATGGGCCTGTAAGTGTACAAACAATCTGGGTTTTGACGAGATGGAGTTAACAGAGTTAATGGTGGGGTAGGATCCATGGCTAATCTGGGCCGTTGGTGTACAATCTGAAGCACGGTGCTACACGAAGAAGATCTGAGTCAAATATGATGCTGTGAGTAATAAAAAATAATGGTATGTAAGCACGGTGCTACACGCAGAAGATTTGAGTCAAATATGATGCTGTGAGTAATAAAAAATAATGCTGTGGACGCAAAACTTCCATTTGAGTGCTATGAGAGCAATTAGGCCAAAAAAAACATAAGAAGTGCTCAAAACTAGCATCAAAGAACTGAATTTTTTTTTGGCATAATAAAATGTAAAAATGCTCCAATTTATTGAAACCATAGTTTTGTATGGCTAATCAGCATATGATGAAAATATCAGCAGCCAGTTCCTAGCAGCTGGTCAAGACTGCCAAAAAGTATGCAAGCGGAAACAAAACTATTTGACTGGACACAGGCACGCATACATGCTAGAAAGAACAGAAGTCCTAATGAAACAGGAGCCAAAGTTATAAAATGATACTTACATCGCGCAACTTGTCCCCGATGAAGCAGGGGAATCGGGGATGAGATCTAGGGTTGAGGATAATTGCTTGCCCTGAGATGCGTCCCGGAAGACCCCCTCCGCGTGATGCGTCGACACCGCTGGTTTTTACAAGCAGGAGTCGCCGTCAACCGTGGCGCCTCCGCCCGCGAGACGCCGAGATGGTTTGTTTAGGGCTGGTGCTTGTGCCGCGGCGCCGCCACCGCCGGTGCGACCCGACGAGCGGCCTGTTCGCTTGGTGTAAACGATCCTAAATTTTCTAAATTTTCAGATAGAATAGTATTTTTTCTCACACCAAACCAGCCAGCAGAAATAATTCACGATAATATACGATTATTTCAGCCCCGAGGACTTATGCGACAGCTCCGCGCTTCTGCTTGGGTTGGAGAGGGTGGGGAATTTTATGGACTCTTCTCGGGCCTTGCCTACCTGTTGGGCTTAGCACAATAAGGCCTATTCAACTTTTCTGACGGTGCTAGGAATAGGAAAAAGTCTACGTTACCTTTCTTAACTTTCGCGAAAATCCGTTTTCCTCCCTGGGCTTCAAAATCAGGCAAAACACATCCCTCAACTTTTAAAACCGTTCATCTTATCTCCCTGGTCCTGTTATAAGCAGTTTTGAAGGCAGTTTTGTTTTTTTCTTTTTTATTTATTTCTGCTGAATCTTTAAAAAAATCATAGTAAATCATAGAAAAATCATAAAATATAAAATTTAATTTTTTAGACTCCACATGAGTAGATCTACACAGTAAATATATAATATCATATGCTTTAGTACAAAGTTTTTGTTGTGCCTTTAGATCTATGTTTTTCTGTAATTAATTGAAATAATTCATTGCTGCAGTTTCTTTGGGTACCCTAGTATTGGTCCCCGACAGTAGCCCCGTGCCCACGGAGGAGTAGAATACTTCTTCGGAGGTTTTTTCGAATGGGAGGACTCTGAGGGCCCTGGTCTTCTTTTGTCGCCCACACCATGTCCCGGGGATGGTGATTCCCTCTCGTCGAGGTCAGACCCTTTGCGAGTATGGCTGTGAGGTTTGGTGGGTTAGAAAAGGTCTTTCCTGATTTTCGACCCCTGCGAGGGTCCATCGTTTTGTGACTGTGCGTCCGGTCAATTTGCGAGTCCAACTTTTCTCGAGCCCCCGCGTGTAGTGGGAGTTCGGTCGAAGGTCGGCTCGCCTTTGTGATTGTCACCCCGCCTATGGTTTCCGCAAATGGAGGGATGAGCCGTGCCATGATTTTCCCCTAAGGACGAATCGTGGCATCTAGTGAGCTTTTTAACGGGCTAATCTGAGTGGGGTCCCGTCATTCCGTTCACGGGGATCTAGCTAGGGTCAGCTTGGTGACTGACTTTAGATTCTCAGTGGTCAATCCATATAGCTCTCGGGGTCCGTTCGATCGGTCTCGAGGGCTCTCTGCCTTTCTTCGGGGAAAAACCATGAGTCGTACCTGCCTGAGACTCGGTCGTGGGCCGGGATGCCTGTGGCGCTCGTGCGCCTGGGTACTGGCCGCTAGTGGCCCCATCCCTTTTCATCCCTTATTCTAAGGGTGCCCAGAGCAGTTGTCGAACCCGTCGATGGGCCAACCTTCGAACTCTTAGGCCCAGGCAGGCCGTGGAGGTGTTTTTTGATCCGTATTCCTCTTACTTGCGATGAATCGCGGCCCGTCCGGAGAGGCAAAATGTCCAGCGAGTTTTCTGAGGGGACAGATAGAGATTACATGCGCACTTCCCGCGGTGAGACGTTGTGGCAGATCGTGGTAGGCGCAGAGATCTAGACGAGCGGTAGGTTTCCTCGCACCTGTCGCCCCTATAAAACCAAAGGGTTCGCCTCCCGGGTTTCATACCTTGCATCCTTACCTCCGCAGCCACGACCACCGCCGCCAATCGCTTAGGTCTCTTGCCTCCACATCTTTGTCGTCGTCGAGCCCGCATCTGTCTGTCCCCCACCTCCAATGGATCCATGGTGCCGCTCCGACATCACCTTCCAACGCATGGAAGGTCTCGTTCATCATGGTCTTCTCCGTGCGTAGACCTCGGTCGAGGAGTGGCTGCTGGCCGGCGAGGAGGATCTGCTGTTGTCGCCCAACGGCTATGTGGTGTCATTCACCCATTTCCATGGGCGTGGATTCGCAACCCCTGCCCATAGATTTCTTTAGGGGCTACTGCACTACTACAAGATCGAGCTACAACACCTCAATCCCAATGGGATCCAGCACATGGCGGCACTCGTCGCTCTATGCGAGGGATTCCTGGGGGTCAGCCCCTACTTTGATCTATGGAGGTACTTCTTCGCCATCACCCTCTAGAAGAAGAGGGAGAAGAGCAGCAGGCAGGAGCTGCACATGCCGATGGGGTGCGCCGGCATCTAACTCTGGAACAATCACTGTTCACCTAAACGGTTGTTTAGCCCGTTTAAACACCGTGTAAACGCTACATGGTGGTCCGTCATTTCCGTTTAATCACCAGTTTACCCCGTTTAATTGGCCGTTTAGCCCGTTTAATGGGACGTTTTGCCCGAATAATGGCTAAACGGTAGGTGACCGACTATTTACCGTTTAGCGTTTAGGAAAACACTGGGAACAATCGAGTCGGTGAGTATCCGTCGATGCGGCTGTTGACGTCCAACAAGGGGTGGCATTCATAGTGGTTCTATCTCAAGAACGACGTTGCCGCCCCTCTATCGGAGTTCACCGGATGCCTGATCGAAGAGGCTCTAGAGTCGTGTCGGAAGTGGGGTGTCTCGAAGAAGGACAAGAAGAAGATCTAGGACCACATCACTGCCATCCATATCCTAAAGGAGAGTGGCCTAAAGGGGTCGGGCGTCATCGGGGCCTATCACGCAAGGAGGGTGGCGTCCTTAATGACGCGAGCGCTCCCGCTGTACGTGATGGTGCCCGAGGCGTCGTTCGACGGAATAGCGCTCACCGAGGGGGCGCTCCCTAACTCTGAGATCGTGCAATGCATCAAGGAGGCAATGGAGCCCTCATGGGATGGTGTAGGTGCCCCCCTTGATTTTGTTTACCTAGTGCCGGGGCATCCTTCGATGCAGCCGGAACCAGGCCACGTCATCTTCGTAAGTTTCCCCTCCTCATGCCTCCTCTTCAATTAATTTCCTGACCTCTTGATACTAACATTGAAAGGGGCAGAACTAGCTGAGGGACCTCATCCTCATGGATCACCCGGCTCTATTGTCGAGGGATTCATCCGTGAGGGCAGCGAATTACGCTGGGGGCGGCGTCTAAGGAAGGCGAAGGAGGACAAGAGGAAGAAGAAGCAGCGAAAGCTGCAGGCGCGGGAGCACGGGGAGGACACCAACAACGATGACGATGATGATGATGGAGACGATGACAAGGTAGTCGACGACATCGAGTGGGATGACCTAGAGAACGAGCATGTGCTGATAGGTATCAGTTCATCCTTGCAGGAGTCGGCATGCTCCATGTTCCATAGAGGAGAGGGCACATCCAAAGAGCCAGTGGAGATGCGCCGTACCGTCGGCCTGCCCTAGGAGCCAACAAGAGCTGGTGGCTCTACTGTCGTGCTAGAGGTGCCAGCGGAGGTGGGTGGCTCCGCTGTCACGCCCCAAGATCCAAGGGGAGCGAGCCCCTCTACCCAGGAATAGGGGGTGGACTCAAAATGGCCTCGCTCCAACAAGGCAGAGCAGAGGTCGGGGGGGGGGGGGGGGGGTTCGCCCTCCAAACGTATCTACCGCCCGACAACGTAGAGGTGAGTCATCAGCTCCTCTATTTTTCTCTATTTTGGTAAGATTTCAGTGTGACTTATGCTTTTCATCTCTTGCAGTGTTGGGAGGTAGCGTAATCCTTTGGCGCTAGCGCCAAAGAAGAGCATCACCCTTCAAGCGAGGTGGTAGCCATCGGTTGGCGTCATGCCCGTTTCAGGCGGGAGCGGCGCTAGTGTGACTGCGTCGCAGTCCGGTTAGGCATCGCCCACGGTGGAGCCCATGCCCACGGTGGGACGGGCGGACACGAGGGCTCAATGGACACCTTTGGAGGTCGCAAAGAAGCCGGCGATGGAGGCAATACCGCTGCCGATGATGGGGTAGATGGGGCTACTAACCGCGCTTTGTGGCACCGATCATGGTGGGCACGACGTAGCCGATCGGTGTCCTACCGATGCAGGTGGAGGTGGCGGCGGCTGTGACAGACGGGCCATAGCCGGATGCAACCGTGGCGATGCCTGAGGCATCGGCACGACCCGCGCCACTGGCCGCACAAGCGATGGCGCCTGGCGTGGGCCGGACGAAGGGAGACATGGCTGAGGGGTCCCTAGACATCATGGTGCTAGGAAAGGGGTTGGTGTTCATATCGTTGACCCCTTCTGTCGATGGAGGGAGTGTCCCAGCTGGCATGTCACGGAGAGAAGGGTCGACGGCACTTAGAGCTAGCGTGGAGCCGTCCCTAGCGCTGACGTCGATAGGCAGCGACTCACCCGTGTGGGGTGAGCCCCTGCTCCGGTGGGTGAGTCTGGAGGATCCAACATCGACGCTCTTCGCTCTCGACAATGCCACAGAGACATGGAGCGGTAGAGCTAAAATGTCCTAATATGGCTAGAGAGGGGTGAATAGCCTATTTAAAAATCTACAAATTGACTAGAGCAATTTGATTAGTATGATAAATAGCGAAATGCAAACTTGCTCTAGCTCTACAAGGGTTGCAAGCCACCTATCCAATAATTCTAGTTGCAATGATTACTACACACACAACTTTCTATGATACTACTCACTAAGAGCTCTCAATCGTGCTACTCTAAAGAGCTCCACTAGATGAATTTAAATAACAAAGCAAGCTCTCAATTCTAATTACACTAAAGAGCTTGCTACAACTAGTTTGCAAGAATGTAAGAGAGTGAGTAGGGTGATTATACCGCCATGTAGAGGGATGAACCAATCATAAGATGAATATAAACCAATCACCGAGAGAATACCAAATGGCAAGTGACAACCGATTTTCTCTCGAGGTTCACGTGCTTGCCAACACGCTACGTCCCCGTTGTGTCGACCAACACTTAGTGGTTCGGTGGATAAGAGGTGTTTCACAAACTTCGTCCACACGATTAGACACCGCCAGAACCTACCCACAAGTGAGGTAACTTAATGATACGAGCAATTTACTAGAGTTACCTTTCGGCACTCTGCTGGGGAAGGTACAAGTCCCCTCACAATCACCGGAGACGGCCACAAACAATCACCAACTCATGCCAATCCTCCACCGCTGCACCAAGCCATCTAGGTGGTGGCAACCACCAAGAGTAACAAGCAAAATCCGTAGCGCAACATGAATACCAAGTGCCTCTAGATGCAATCACTCAAGCAATGCACTTGGATTCTCTCCCAATCTCACAATGATGATGGATCAATGATGGAGATGAGTGGGAGGGCTTTGGCTAAGCTCACAAAGTTGCTATGTCAATGAAAATGGCCAAGAGAGTGAGCTTGAGCTGGCCATAGGGCTTAAATAGAAGCCCCCATGAAATAGAGCCATTGGGCTCCCCACTGCACTAAACATGGGCCGACCGAACGCTCCAGTCATATTAACCGGACACTGGACCTTAGCGTCTGGTTGTGTGATGTGCGCCACGTGTCATCGGCTTCAATCGCCGATCGCCTAATTCCAACGGTCAAGTGATGACTGGATGCGTCAGTTAGAAAGTGACCGAACGTTGGACCTCAGCGTCCGGTCGTTTCTAGTAAGGTTCCAAACGCGAAAATTCACGACCGAACGCATCTAGTTATGCTCGACCGGACACATCCAGCATTCGGTCAAACAACGTTTCCTCTATGCGCCTCACGTCAGCGTATGTCAGCACTGACCGGACTCAGATCATGAGCGTCCGGTCAGTTTACACTCCAGCGTCCGGTCACAAGACCGAGACAGTGTGCTTTCTGTTGTTACTGATTGGACGCTAGACCTCAGCGTCCGGTCACTGCACCACCAGCGTTCGGTCACTCTATGAACCCCTGTCTTTTCTGTATAGGGCACCGGTGGCACCATCAGACTATCCGCACTCTACGGATGGATACTCCGCTAGTGAAGTTCCTAACCCTCGCTCAAATGTGCCAACCACCAAGTATATTACCTCATGCACATGTGTTAGCATATTTTCACAAATGTTATCAAGGGTGTTAGCACTCCACTAGATCCTAAATGCATATGCAATGAGTTAGAGCATCTAGTGGCACTTTGATAACCGCATTTGGATACGAGTTTCACCCCTCTTAATAGTACGGCTATCTAACCTAAATGTGATCACACTCACTAAGTGTCTTGATCACTAAAACAAAATGGCTCCTACATTTTATACATTTGCCTTGAGCCTTTTGTTTTTCTCTTTCTTCTTTTCCAAGTTTAAGCATTTGATCATCACCAAGCCATCGCCATTGTTATGATCTTCGTCATTGCTTCATCACTTGGATTAGTGCTACCTATCTCATAATCACTTTGATAACCTAGGTTAGCACTTAGGGTTTCATCAATTAACCAAAACCAAACTAGTGCTTTCAATCTCCCCCTCTTTGGTAATTGATGACAACCCTTACACAAAGATATGAATTAAATTTTAATTGAATCCATGTTGCTTGTCCAAGCATATTCACCATGTATGAAAGAATATGGACAAATTTCATGAACTCTAAATGGTAGCAATTGCTCCCCCTACATATATGCTAAGAGTTTGGATTGTAGCTTGCACATATGCTTAGATAGGAAATATAGGAGACAATTTCTACCAAATAATGCTAAGGTATAAGAGATGGACCTTTGAAACGTGATACCAATCGGAGTGCACCAATATACCATCCTTAGCACCATTTGTAACTAGACATTCATAAAAACTAGAATACCCTATGAGATCAACATTAGAAGCAAGGGTCTAGTTTCCATAAGATGATCATGAGTCTAGTTATTTTAGCTAGATACCATTTGTAAATATATGGAAATGAAATCACTAAATATCCGATGCATGCTAGATTTTCATTTCATCATTCAAATTTACAACTAGAGTACATCACACAAGCATGGATATTTAAATTTAAAACTTGTGCCATGCAAGAAATCATATGTAATGCACATTCAAATGCACCATACAAGTTTATGAGCTTGCTCCCCCTACTTGTGTGCTCAAAATTTTAATTGATCCCTTTCCTTTATCATATCTCTTTCCTTTCTCTTTTTCACTATCTTTGTAACTAATTTCTCCCCATGTACTAATATCTTTGTTTCTCTCTCCCTTTGTCATCAATGACCACAAAGGCTTAAAGTATAGATAGTTTGAATGTTAACAATTAGCACAAAAGGTGAGTTCAAATTATAGATGGGTTGGAGTGAAACCATGTGAAATGAGGATCATTTTCCCAATTTGGTTCAATCTAGATTATTTGCAAAAGATATTTAACTCGGTTTGATCCAAGGACAAGCTTCTTCACACCTCCAATAAGGGTTATCTTGTACCATGTTGAGTTAAACACTCATAGCTTATTTTCTAGATCAAACACTAGGTTTACAAGCCCACAAACATGCCATATGCTACCACTAGATCATCTCAAACATACAAGCAATAGTGGTACCATACAAGCATCAAATTCATTTGATTTTCATGAATGATCTTATTTAAATGCGAAAGATGTCTAGATGCACTAATCAAGTCCTTAGCAAGGATGAATGCCATGCCAATCAATTTATACCTTGAATTGCTCGAAGGAGAGGCATGTCATATCATGGGGGTGCATCAACACATATTTGAGAAGTTAAGTATGTTCAATTCATTCCTTAGCTTGCAAAATCTCTTCTCATCAAGTGGCTTGGTGAATATAAAAGCAAGTTGATCTTCGGTGCCATACTCTCTATGCAATTGTCCCCTTTTTATTGATGATCTCTTATGAAATGATGGCGGACATCAATATGCTTTGTTCTTGAGTGTTGAACCGGATTGTTGGTGAGCTTGACGGCACTTTCATTGTCACATAGCAATGGTACTTGCTTGAATTTGATTCCAAAATCACTCAAAGTAGCCTTCATCCAAAGTAATTGAGCACAACAACTACTGGCCGAAATATACTTCGCTTCGGCGGTTGAAAGTGCTACACTATTTTGCTTCTTTGATGACCAAGATACAAGTGATCTTCCCAATAGTTGACATGTGCCTGATGTGCTCTTCCTCTCTACTTTGCATCCCGCATAATCAGAGTCCGAATATCCAATCAACTCAAATCTTGCTCCTTTGGGATACCACAATCCAACATGTTGTGTATGCTTAAAGTACCTCAATATTCTCTTTGTTGCTTTCAAATGACTTTCTCTTGGTGAGGCTTGAAATCTAGCACACATGCATACACTAAACATCACATCTGGCCTTGATGCAGTCACATAGAGTAGGCTTCCAATCATAGACCGATACATCTTTTGATCCACTATATTGCCACTAGCATCACTATCCAAGCTCCCACTTGTCCCCGTTGGTGTACTAATAGCTTTAGCATCATCCATTCCAAACTTCTTGAGCATGTTCTTGATATACTTGCCTTGACTCATAAATGTGACATTCTTCATTTGCTTGATTTGAAGACCAAGGAAGTAGCTAAGCTCTCCAATCATGGATATTTCAAACTCACTTGCCATCATCTTTTCAAACTCTTCACAAAATTCTTGATTTGTTGATCCAAAGATGATATCATCAACATAGATTTGCATCACAAACAAATCATTCCCAAGCTTCTTGGTGAAGAGAGTGGTGTCAACCTTTCCCATCTTAAATCCCTTAGAGAGTAGGAAATCCCTCAATCTCTCATACCATGCTCTAGGTGCTTGTTTCAATCCATACAAAGCCTTTCTCAACTTATAAACATGGTTGGGTTTCTTGTCATCTTCAAAACTGGGAGGTTGCTCAACATACACAAGCTCATTGATGTACCCATTTAGAAATGCACTCTTCACATCCATTTGATACAACTTGATGTTGTGGGCACAAGCATAGGCTAGCAAGATCCTAATTGCTTCCAATCTTGCAACCGGGGCATATGTTTCTCCAAAGTCAAGACCTTCAACTTGAGTGTAACCTTGAGCCACTAATATTGCTTTGTTCCTTATTACTATCCCATCTTGATCTTGCTTGTTCCAAAAGACCCACTTAGTTCCAATCACATTATGATCCTTAGGCCTCTCCACTAACTCCCATACTTGGTTTCTTGTGAAGTTGTTTAGCTCTTCATGCATGGCATTGACCCAATCAACATCATTCAAAGCTTCATCTATCTTCTTTGGTTCAATGGATAACACAAAAGAGAAATGCTCATAAAATGAAGCCAATCTTGATCTAGTTTGCACACCTCTTGAAATATCACCAATGATAGTGTCCAATGGATGATCTCTTGCAACATTGGTTGGTTGAAACACTTGCACTTGATTGCTAGCATTTGATTGATCACTTGGTTGAGATGATGAACTAGCCACTTGTTGATCTTGCACTTTGTCATGACTAGTACTTGCTTAAACTTGATCATAAGAACCACTAGCTTGTACATTTGAGTTACAGGTCACTTGATTCTTGTCATCTTCAACATTAATTACCTCTCTAGGCCTTATCTCACCAATGTCCATGTTCTTCATTGCTTTGACCAATTGAGTGCCTCTCACATCATCTAGATTCTCATCTTCCTCTTAGGAACCATTTGTTTCATCAAACTCCACATCATGTACCTCCTCAAGAGTACCACTAGCCAAATTCCAAACTCTATAAGCCTTGCTAGTAGTGGAGTAACCAAGCAAGAAGCCTTCATCACATTTCTTTTCAAACTTGCTCAATCTAGTGCCTTACCTCAATATGTAGCATTTGCAACCAAAGACACGAAAGTATGCTATGTTTGGCTCTCTTCCATTCAATAGCTCATATGGTGTCTTCTCCATCATGGGGTGACAATAAAGTCGGTTGCTATAGTTGCAAGCTATGTTGATTGCTTCGGCCCAAAATGAATGACTCACATTGTACTCACTCAATATTGATCTTGCCATATCAATCAAGGTTCTATTCTTTCTTTCAACTAGTCCATTTGATTGAGGATTATACTTGGTCGAGAATTGATGTCTAATTCTAAATTCATAACACAACTCATCAATTCTAGTGTCCTTGAATTCACTACCATTGTCACTTCTAACTTTCTTGATTGTTGTTTCAAACTCCTTGTGAATGCCCTTGACAAATGATTTGAATGTTGTAGACACATCACTCTTTTCAACAAGAAAGAATACCCATGTGTATCTAGTAAAATCATCTACAATCACAAATCCATATTTATTTCCACCAATGCTAGTGTATGTGGTTGGTCCAAACAAGTCCATATGCATCAACTCAAATGCCTTAGATGTACTCATCATGCTCTTCTTAGGATGTGTGTTACCAATTTGCTTTCCGGCTTGACATGCACTACATAGCTTATCTTTCTCAAAAGTAACATCCTTCAAGCCTCTAAATAAGTCATGCTTGATCAACTTGTTTAATTGTTTCATTCCAACATGACCAAGCCTTCTATGCCATAACCAACCCAAGCTAGACTTAGTGATCAAACATGTTGACAATTGAGCCTCTCTAGTATTGAAATCAACTAAGTATAGATTCTCATATCTAAATCCTTTGAATATTAAGTTAGAGCCATCTACACTTATGATTTCCACATCATCCATACCAAATATGCACTTGAAACCAAGATCACACAATTGAGCTACTAACAAAAGATTGAAGTTCAAGCTCTCTACTAGAAGCACATTGGAAATGCTCAAGTCATTAGATATTACAATCTTACCAAGCCCTTTGACCTTGCCTTTGCCATTGTCACCAAATGTGATACTATCAATCCCATTGCTCTTGTTTTCATTGATTGAATTGAACATTCTTGAATCATTGGTCATGTGTTGTGTGCACCCACTATCAAGCACCCAATGCCTTCCTCTGGCCTTATAATTTACCTACAAAAGAAGATCAATTTCTTTTAGGTACCCAAACTTGCTTGGGTCCTTGTAGGTTAGTTACCAAGGTCTTTGGTACCCAAATGGCCTTCTTCTTTAGGCCTATAATTGGTGTACCAATGACTTAGCCTTCACATCATTGGCACCCTTAAAAAGCATGTAACAAGAATCAAATTTAATTGAGGATACATGAGGTAGCTTATTCTTGTTAGTCTTGCAATATTGCTCTATATGCCCGACTTGCTTGCATCTATTGCAAAACCGACCATTGCCCTTCACAAAGCTAGCTTTGGGAGTGACAAAGGCCACCTTGCCTTTCTTGAGGGTATAGCCTAATCCCTCTTTGTTGAGAGAAAACCTTTGGCTACCAAGCACTTTAGCAAGTGGGCATCTCCACCATAGGCATTGCCTAAGGCACGAGTGAGCTCATTCACCTCCTTCTTGAGGTTCTCATTTTCCACCATAAGTGAGGCATCACTCAAAGGTGAAGTGGAAGTAGTAGTGCTACAAGAAGTGTTAGTGGGAGCAACTAAAATGGACTCATGAAAAGATTCATCAATAAGATCACATGTTAGTCCCACATCACATGATACAATCACTTGCTCCTTCTTGGCTTCCTCTACTTTGACTTGCTCAATGAGAGAGGAGTGAGCCTTTTGAAGCTTAGAGTGAGCTTTGCCAAGCTTCTCATGGGCTTCCATTAGCCTCTCATGAGTGGCATTGAGCTCATCAAAGGATTGCTCAAGAAATTTTACTTTCTTGCGCAATTCTTTGCACTCCTTTCTCTTCATCTCATTACAAGCGTGCACTTGCTCACACATATCCAAGAGCTCCTCCTTGGTGTACTCCTCATCCTCATCATCATCATTATCATCATTCCTACAAGAATCACTTTCACATTCATCATCATCATTCTCATCATATTTTACCTTGGTAGGATTTGCCATGAGGCATGTCGATGGAGTGTCAAAGATGGAGGGCTTGTTGTTGATGGCGATGCTTGCTAGTGCTCTCTTGATGGATTTCTTGTCATCATCACTAGAGCTATCATCATCCGTAGAGGCATCACTATCCCATGTGACCACATAGCCTCCACCTTTCTTCTTCTTTTGAAAGATCATCTTCTTCTCCTTCTTTTCTTTCTTGTCCTTTTTGAGCTTCTTCTTCTCATCCTCATCATTATCACTATTGTAGGGACAATTTGCTACAACATGATCGAGGCTCTTGCAATTGTAGCATCTTCTCACATATTCTTTGCTCTTGGTGTGATCTCTTCTCTTTCTTGCACCATAGCCCTTCTTCTTCATGAATTTTCCCATCTTGTGGACAAAGAGAGCCATAGCTTCATCATCAATATCACTAAGATCATTATCATCACTTGATTCTTTCTTGGACTTGCCCTTGTTCTTGTATGATGATGAGCTAGCCTTGAATGCCATGCTTTTCTTCTTCTTGTCTTCATCTTCCTTCTTGTCATCCTTGTCATCCCCCTCCCTTTCCACACGATATGTCTCGTGGGTCATGACATCACCTAGTACTTGGTTGGGGGTAATGTCCTTCAATCCTCCTCTTATGATGAGCAATCTTAACATCTCAAATCTTGGAGGTAGGCACATCAAGAACCGATGAGAGATATCATCATCCTTGATCTTCTCTCCCAATGCCTTCAAATCATTGATAATTACTTGTAGCCGATGGAACATCTCTGGAATGCTCTCATCATCCTTCATCTTGAAACTTGTCAACTTGTCCTTGAGGATGTACAACTTGGCACTCTTCACCGCCAGTGTGCCCTCATATGTTTCCTTCAATCTCCTCCATACCTCATTAGCTCTCTCACAATCTTTGATTTGCTCAAACACCTTTGAATCAATGGCATTGTATATGGTGTTGAGAGCCATTGTGTTGCATTGCTTGTTGGTCTTGTCTTGGTTGGTGGGATTGTTAGGATCAATGATTGCATAATCATTCTCAGTCACTTCGCATACTTGATCGTTGATTGAACCAAGATACATTCTCATCTTTCTCTTCTAATAATCATAGCTTGTGCCATCAAAGAATGGTGGTTTGCCCCCACATGGTTGAACACAACTTGAGCCATAATTTAACACCGAGGTTGTTAAGCCTTTAATCAAACGGTGACCACAACTCTGATACCACTTGAAAGGTCCTAATATGGCTAGAGGGGGGTGAATAGCCTATTTAAAAATCTACAAATTGACAAGAGCAATTTGATTTGTATGACAAATAGCGAAATGCAAACTTGCTCTAGCTCTACAAGGGTTGCAAGCCACCTATCCAACAATTCTAGTTGCAATGATTACTACACACACAACTTGCTATGATACTACTCACTAAGAGCTCTCAATCGTGCTACTCTAAAGAGCTCCACTAGATGAATTTAAATAACAAAGCAAGCTCTCAATTCTAATTACATTAAAGAGCTTGCTACAACTAGTTTGCAAGAATGTAAGAGAGTGAATAGGGTGATTATACCACCATGTAGAGGGATGAACCAATCACAAGATGAATATAAACCAATCACCGAGAGAATACCAAATGGCAAGTGACAACCGATTTTTTCCCGAGGTTCACATGCTTGCCAACACGCTATGTCCCTATTGTGTCGACCAACACTTAGTGGTTCGGTGGCTAAGAGGTGTTTCACAAACCTCGTCCACATGATTGGACACCGCAAGAACCTACCCACAAGTGAGGTAACTTAATGACACGAGCAATTTACTAGAGTTATCTTTCGGCACTCCACCGGGGAAGGTACAAGTCCCCTCACAATCACCGGAGACGGCCACAAACAATCACCAACTCGTGCCAATCCTCCACCGCTGCACCAAGCCATCTAGGTGGTGGCAACCACCAAGAGTAACAAGCAAAATCCATAGCACAACACGAATACCAAGTGCCTCTAGATGCAATCACTCAAGCAATGCACTTGGATTCTCTCCCAATCTCACAATGATGATGGATCAATGATGGAGATGAGTGGGAGGGCTTTGGCTAAGCTCATAAGGTTGCTATGTCAATGAAAATGGCTAAGAGAGTGAGCTTGAGCCGGCCATGGGGCTTAAATAGAAGCCCCCATGAAATAGAGCCGTTGGGCTCCCCACTGCACTGAACACGGGCCGACTAGATGCTCCGGTCATATTGACCGGACACTAGACCTCAGTGTCCGGTCGTGTGATGTGCGCCACGTGTCATCGACTTCAATCGCCGATCACCCGATTCCAACGGTCAGGTGATGACCAGACGCGTCAGTTAGAAAGTGACCGGTCGCTGGACCTTAGCGTCCGGTCATTTCCAGTAAGGTTCCAAACTCGAAAATTCACGACCGGACGTGTCCGGTTATGCTCGACTAGACACATCTAGCATCCGGTCAAACAATGTTTCCTCTATGTGCCTCACGTCAGCGTACGTCAGCACTGACCGGACTCAGATCATGAGCGTCCAGTCAGTTTACACTCCAGTGTCCGGTCACAAGACTGAGATAGTGTGCTTTCTGTTGTTACTGATCGGACGCTAGACCTCAGCGTCCGGTCACTGCACCACCAGCGTCCGGTCACTCTGTGAACCCCTATCTTTTCTGTATAGGGCGCCAGTGGCACCGTCAGACTATCTGCACTCTATGGGTGGACACTCTGCCGGTGAAGTTTCTAACCCTTGCTCAAATGTACCAACCACCAAGTGTATTACCTTGTGCACATGTGTTAGCATATTTTCACAAATGTTATCAAGGGTGTTAGCACTCCACTAGATCCTAAATGCATATGCAATGAGTTAGAGCATCTAGTGGCACTTTGATAACCGTATTTGGATATGAGTTTCACCCTTCTTAATAGTATGGCTATCTTACCTAAATGTGATCACACTCACTAAGTGTCTTGATCACTAAAACAAAATGGCTCCTACATTTTATACCTTTGCCTTGAGCCTTTTGTTTTTCTCTTTCTTCTTTTCCAAGTTTAAGCATTGATCATCACCAAGCCATCGCCATTGTCATGATCTTCGTCATTGCTTCATCACTTGGATTAGTGCTACCTATCTCATGATCACATTGATAACCTAGGTTAGCACTTAGGGTTTCATCAATTAACCAAAACCAAACTAGAGCTTTCAAGAGCCTCGACCTAGGGATTGCGTCTGTGCTTGAAGCTCTAGAGCACGCCCGAGGTGCCTTGCGTGATCTTGTCATTCCTTCTGGTTAGGTATTCACTTGATCCTATTTCTCACCCTTTTCTTTCTCTATATATTTTTTGTATTCTAACCATCATCACCTTTCAGTCCCTTATCGCTCACAGCCAGAGGAAGTCTCGGTTCCTTCGTGAGCAGAAGGAAACCTTAGCGTCTGCATAGGGAGATGACCACTCAGCTTGTTGCTACCCAGCAGAGGGTGGCTGAGGAGGTGAATAGTCTTTAGTCGTGGGTGGCCAAGGCCCATCGTCATGCTGATGAGGCCGAGAGGGCGTTCGAGGCCCTATCGGCGAGATCATAGAGGGATGACGATGAGGCCACCAAGGTCAGGAAGGAGTAGGGTGAGCTGCTCTAGAAGGATGCTGAGACCCGCTAGCAGATCATCGACCTTATGGCTAAGGTTGAGAAGGAACAGGAGCTAAAGCTGGGGGCCAAGGAGAACATCATGGCCCTAGAGAAGAGGGCAAGTCTGGATGCCGCGGCGATCGCCCGGCTATGCAAGGAGTAGGATGAGCTACTCCAAACCATGGAGAGGCTCCGCTCAGAGCATGGCATGGCTCATGAGGAGCATGCCTAGGACCTCCAAGAGTGTGACCAGGCCTACCAAGAGCGCAACGACATGTAGCAGAAGGTCGGCTCCCTCTAGGCCAAGCTCATAAACATGACGACCCAAAAGCTAGAGGCCAAGAGCATTTCTACCGGGTTGGCCGTGGACCTTGCCGAGGTGAGGAGGAATCTTTAGGTGGAGAGCGATGAGTTTGGTATCCCAAGCACCGCCCTCGGAGTGGTCTATGATGACCTTGAGGTGGTGCGATCGAAGGGGACTAGCTCGCTTGCGGCCCATGCCATTGAGATCACGGCTCGGGTACGCTAGCTCGAGAGGAATGCCCTTCATGCCGGGGTTAATCAATCCTTCATGATTGCTCATTCTCATTACTAGGACAACATCGACCTAGAGACGATGAGCCACGGCTTCACGGCTGGCTATAAAGCCCATGAGCTAGAGGAGATGGAGACGGCGGTGGCTCCCCTTTTGTAGGACCTAGCAAAGAGAATAGAGAGCACAGTTCTCCCCCAAAGGGGTTAGTTAGCCAGATAGGTCAGGCAATCATTCATGTAACAAGCGGACAAGCTCCAACCTCTCTGTACTATCCAAACAAACTTATCATTTTATTTCATTTGATAGAATTTGTTTTTCCTCCCTTTTTATGTGTGAAAAGGGGTTCATGTGTTCTGACCCTTCCGTTTGTTAAGACCATAGGGCCTGAGGTGTAGGAGGGGAACTCTGATCACGTTGGTAAGCAAGAGTGCCGTAGTCGCTGGGGTGTTGGTTTCTCGCAATCTAACCAGCCTTGCTTAGTCATTCGTTTCCGCAGACCTTGCTACTAGGTTTAACGTGAGGAAGGGTGTTGGGCACAGTGACTATTTCAGAAAGGGTGTATGTATACCCTTTTTAGCCCCCGAGTGAGACATGACCCCTTGCCGTTGCTGGGGCTAGGTGTCACTAAAGATTGAGGAGATGATAGCGAAACTAGTAGGAGAAAGTATCTCTTGCTTTCATGCGTACCTCCTCCCTAGGATTTGAGCCTTCATTCTGCGACCATGTGTTCGGTCTCCTTGCGAGTGCAACATTTCTCAAGCCCCCACGTGTAGCAGCGGTCCAGTTGAGGGTCGGCTCGTCTCTGTGATCATTGCCCCATCTGTGGTTTCCGCAACTAGAGGGTTTGAGCTAACGTCAGTTGCCTTGATGGCTCAAGTGACATGCTCGGTGAGCTCGCTAACGGGCATGTTCGAGTGAAATCCGGGTCCATCATTTATGATAGGGTTAGCAAAGCCCTTATGTGGCATTCCACTCCTCCTTAACCCGCCTTCCAACAGATGCCCAAGCCATTCCAGAGGGCGACTCAGGTGGCCCAATGGCCTCCCCTTAATGGGGATTCTATGGCTCGACTCGAGGTTAGGATCGAACGAGAAGGTTGAGATGACCCTGTCCGCTTCTAAGCGAGTCAGGTGAAGGTCGCTGGGGCTCATCTGCATTTTCTCTCCCTGGCTCTGTTCAACATGAGGCGGCCTCAGGCCCTTCGTGGGCTGACCTTTGAACCCCGGTCAGTTGGACTCCTGATTTAGGGTCGGGCGGCTCGAGCCCCCGAGCCTTGTGGGGCTCGGTAGGGGTTGGCCGAATTTCATGCATCACCCCATCCTCGATTTCCACAACCAGAGGAGCTGAGCTAACGACACTTGCCTCGGTGGCTCGAGTGTCGTGCTTGGTGAGCTCGCCAATGGGCATGTCCGAGTGGAATCTAGGTCCATCATCCATTGATGGGGTTGACATAGCCCTCATGTGGCATTCCACTGCTCTTGAACCCACCTCCTAGCAGATGTCCGTGTCACTCTGGAGAGTGACTCAGGTGGCCCGCTGCCTCTCCTCGATGGAGATTCTGTGGGTTTGGCTAGAGGTTAGGATCAAATGAGAAAGGTCTAGATGTCCCTATCCGCTTCTGAGCGGGGTTAGGCAAGGCCGCTAGGGCTCATCTAAGTTTTTCTCCCCTAGCTCTGTTTGACCCAAGGTGGCTTCGAGCCCTTTGCGAGTTGGCCTTCGAACCTTGATCGGTCACATATCATATCGAATGAGACAACTACCGCTTCGTGACTCGACATGAAGCGTTGTGATGCAGCAATTGCATATGCAATGTTTGGATGTATGAAAATGAATGTATGGTTGAATGGATGAATGAATGAATCAATCAATCAATGTATGAATGAATGATCATGCAATGGAAATAAAAAGTGGGGGTCGGTAAAGTTACCTTGAAGGCTTGAGTGAGGGTTTAGGGAGCTCTTACCGAACATGTTCGTGTGGGGTCTGGGTCCGACGTTCATGACAGAGCCAGCGTATCCTGCAAGGGGCATCCCACTTCTCCATACCCATCTCTCGGCAGTGGCTCAAGCCATCCAACTGACATGGGTGACCTGCCGACCTCTCCTCAATGTAGATTCTACTGGTGGGTCCCTCTAAACCCTTCCCGAGAAGGCAGAGGCTAAAGCTCAGGGTGCGGGGACAAAAACTCTAATCACACTGGTGAGCAAAGTGTAACACCCTAGGTGTTATGGTTGCACTAAAACACTTGCATCACATGAGCATGTGCATCATCATCTCAGTCATAAGCATCATACCATGATGAATGTATCATTTCATGTGTGTTTCTATTTGGATTGTTTGGTTCTATGATAGCAATTGTGTGTGCTCATGTGTGGTCTATGCAAATGGGTGTCAAATGTCCTTTTAAACAACTTAGCTACACTTAGAATGTCATTAGCAACAATGTTCATGTTGACCATATTGCCTAATTACACTTCCAAGTAATAGCTTGACTTGTGTTGACCCTAGAGCTCTTATCTTTGACTGTTTAAAAAGTACAACTTAGAGTGTTTACATGTCTGAGCAATCTAAAGCAAAGTTGTAGAAAATTTTATAAGGAACAAACTTTGTTTAGAAGCCAAGTCATGCAAATGTGCACAACATGCTCAAAAAGGGCCCACAGGTCAGTGTTGAGAGCTGATTCAACACTTAGAAAAATTTCTAAGTCTTGTATTGAATTTCAGTTTTCATGTACCCCAGTTTAGAGCTCTGTAGTTTGCAAACAAAGCCAAACTAGCTCGAGCTCCAATTGTAAAAGTTGTAGTTCCCATGTAGATGTCCAACTTTGTCAATTATACCTTGAGCTATGTCATCATGGATTAGGAGTTAATCACCATCAAAGTTTGCCTGTCAGTCGGTACCTTTGAACCCTGAAACACAAATTTTAGGCCAGTCATGGCCGACCGAGACCAGAAGGTCGCCGCCACATGGCCACCACATGCCCGGCTTGCCCTAACCGTGCCACGTGCTGGCCGGCTTGAAGTGGAGGATGCCCTGCTGCCTCTCAGCTCGCCCGCATGCGCTCTGCCTCCTCCTTCGCTTCCTCCGCTCGCCCGAAGCGCCGAAGCAACAGCCGCAGCAGCTCCGCTGAGCTCGTGCGCGCTCGCCGTCGCATCCTACCTCACTCCAGCTAGCCAGAAGCTTTGCCTTGCTTAGCTCCATCATCTCTGCCAACTTGTAGCATCAAATCGACCATAGGTGAGGGCCTCCGGCCATTTCCACCACCGCCCGCCATGATAGAGTCTCGCCGAAGTTGGAGCCATACGTGGTCGACCACCCCCGGAGCCTTCTCATGTTCCTTTCTTCCTCCCCTTAGCTTCCTCATGACCCCCTAAAGCTCATACCAAGCTTAGCCATGCCCTACATGGTCAGACCTCGTTGGAGCACCATCGGACCCCGCCGTCGTCCGCCATGCACGCTGCCGTCCTTGCTAGAGTTTGGTAGAGGTTGCAGGAAGGGCATGGTTAGGTGCGGTCCGTCGAGGCGAGCATGCCGGTGCCCTTGACCTTGCCTGAGTCCTCGCCGCCAGTGAGCAACCATGGGTCAACTGCCGCTCCCCTATTCTGCGGTCTCTGATCGGTGGGACCGTTGACCCCACGGGCCCCGCGCGTCAGTGAACCTTGTTCATGTTTTATTGATTTAAATGCAGATTTGATGCTATTTTGTAATATCTATATCTAGAGTTTGGTAGATCCAAATGGCGTGATTCAAATTTTGGTAGAATCATAGTGAGGTCTAGTATTTAAGAAAAGTATGATATGAGAACTTGAAGTGGAAATTTTGGATGAATAAAATAGGAACTTGAAATGTGTTTTTAAATGCATGCAAACTTATTTAAATTATATCTTGAGTTTCTGTGATCCAAAAATTATGAAATTTTGTGGGTAAGCTAGTCTTGCTTAGTAGAAGCTCTGGTTAAAATTTGAGAGTCATTGCATGTATGGATTTTGAGTTATAGATTTTCCTTTTATCATTGATTGATACTTGTGTGAATTTATGTAAATTATATAGGAATCCTATGACCCTGAAATTTTGTGGGGGGTATCCTAGTACCTTAAGGATGCTAGGAAAAATATAAAATCTATTGGTTGACACTTTTCACTAGGGTTTCCTATTTATGCCATTTTAAGCCTTTATGCCTTGTCATTTTTGTGTAGGATGTTATACTTGTTCAAATGATGTGAAATTTATGTAGAATCTTATTGAAGACATGTATAAGCTACTATAATGTTTGTGGAATTTTCTGTACACTTTGGACATGTGTTTATTAATTAACCTCACTATCTAAATAAATTAATAAAGATATAAAAAGAATTTATTTAGGAAGGGCCACTATGTTTGCTTGTGTTCATTTGATGTATGTTAACTGTTGGTAACATTGGTAGTACTTATGGTGCTATTCGTGTATGTAATGAAATAGTATTTTCACTATAATTCTATGATAGTGACCTTCTGGATAGATTTTAGAGTTAAGCAGATTAACTGGTGAATTTGATGTTTGCTGTAAAATTGGTCAATAACAAAGTGGTAGAAAACTTGATTATATAGCTTGTGTTAAAATTTCAAGACATTTGGCATAGTAGTTTGAGAGTTATCTCAGTTGGAAGACAACACTCCCAACTGCCTACTCTCTGGAATCCACGGACAGTTTTGTAAGATCAGTCTGAGTGACCTAGTTTGATTTTGAATTAGGCTTTGGTGATTAAACAAAAGTTGTAGACAATTTTATAAGCTTTCCAGAAAGTCTTAAATCATGGTATTTGGATCTGTAGAACTCCAGTTATGGATCAAACTTGTAGCTACTATTTGCAGCCTAAAAACTGTTGAGTGCAGTGAATGACTTGTTTGCTTTATATGAGCTGACGCGATGATTTAGATGCTAGGCTAATTAAGATAAATTGTTAGTTACAGGTGCTAGACCTCTTACTGAAGATGAACAACTTTATCTTAGGTTATTAGAACTTGGTGAGTGTGCCGTTCTTGTTTTCTAAAAGAGATATGCACCTACTCGGTAAAATCGATGTTAATCTTGTATCATTATGTCTTTCATGCGTCCATTCATACATGGCTGAACATTTCATCATCACCTTCCATCTCTTGTGCACGCATGATTCTTATACTACGCATATATATGCAATAGGTGTTCCGGAGGGAGTCACGCTTCTAGAATTCGAGCCAGTCCTTCCGGAGGAGCAGCAGCAAGCTTAGGAGCAGGAGGTGCAGGCCCCCGAAGAAGGAGTCAACGAAGAAGTTCTTGAGTGCCCCGATCACCAACCTTCATCTTTTCTGAAAGGCAAGCCCCGGAGCATTCTAAGTCTCCTATGTTTTAAAAATGGTTACCTTGAGTATCTTTAATTGTGATGCACTAAGTGATAGGAACTGGATGCAAACCCTTGTTGCATATATATCTATTCCTTGTCCAGTAAACGTACCCTGAATCCTATTTAGGTCCAGGAGCGAATCAAAGCTTAGCCTTGCTTAGACCGGTAAAAGTCAGGTGATTTTCTATCACCTGCAAGTCAGGATGATGTCTGGTCACGGTTGGCTATATTTGCTATCGTGGAAAATAACCATGTGTTAATAATGAATTGTGACCGGGCGGGATGTCGATAAAGAAGCAACAAGGCAAGGAGGTCTTGGGTGTGGATCTATCCCTGTCTGTGTCAGTTAAGGACCAATTCACTGTACATCCTCATGTCATGTTGAATGCATGCCTATCACTTAGTTGGCCGGATAACTCGTTCCGACCGCGAAGCCGAGTAGCTCAACTCAGGCCGGAAGCCAAGAAGTGAAAGTGCGCACTCTGGCGGTAGAAAGGATGTGCGGAGAACCATTGGCGTATGTCCAAAAGGTGAGATTGACCACCTGGTAGAGTGGACTCCCTGAGAGTGTGGCACTGCGCGGACCCGTGATTCCTGAGTTGTACCAAAGGTGACCCGAGGAAACCCCTGATCAGGTTGATTGGGTTTGTGTTAGGAATACCCCTCCAGCTGAATACCCCTCCAGCTGGATACTAATGTTTGGAGTTAAATCAATTGTTTGCTCTAGTATAGGTGCTAATCTAGTTGATAGGTTCAATTGGATAAAATACTGCTTATTAATAATGTAAATTATGCTCTCATATCACTAAAGCTTTTATGCAAAATGGTTGTTAAGCAAGATCCACCTATAAAGCCTTGCATATTCCTTGGTGTCATTTATTTCTGTTTTACGACGGGTAAGTCTAGCTGAGTACATCCTCGTACTCAGGGTTTATTCACCCTTGTTGCAGATGACGTGCTTTATAATGGCTACTGCAAGTATTGTCTCCACCCTATGGGGGATGAAGACTAGATCATGGGCATGATCATCTATGTTATCTTATCTTACTGCTTTTGCTGGATATGACTATGGAACTGGCTTGTATTTGAACTAAGTGTGTGTGATGGTCTCAAACTACTTTGCTTCCGCTATTTGTGAACTCGTTTTGTAATAACTATGTGTACTCTGATGTATGAGGTACTTGTGAACTACTTGTGAAATGGATGTAACATGTGGCTTGTTATGTTGAATTACTGTGATCTTGGTTGTATGCAAGTTGGTTTGAAATCCTTCGTGGTTTCAGTTGACTACCAGGTTTATATGGGTTCAAGTATGATGGTTTGATCACTCCGGTGATTGCTTTCGTACTTGTGCTCTTATAAATTGGTTGGTTAGAACCGCCCAATTTATACAAGATCAAGTACGGCTATACCCGCTAACACGTTGACACACACATACTTTCACTCATATAAACCCGGTAGTCCGCCGAGTGTCCCGAAAGACCTCGGTAAATCAACATCACAACCAAGATCGCATGATTAAGCAAATACACATCACATACGCAGAGTTACAGCAGAAATAATATTACAAATGGGTTCACAAATAATAGTACAGGTTTGGGTTTCAAAACCGATTAGTGAAAACAACATAGCTTTCAAAAGATTGCATTAATATATGTTCCAAATACATTGCTAGCATAAGTGACATCATCCGACAAAAGCATATAGATGAGAAGTAACTATCGAATCACCAAGCCCACCGGCGGTTAGCCACCATCTTCAACAGGCCGAGAACTTCACCTGCAACATGGTGGGATAAACCCTGAGTACTCGAATGTACTCAGCCAGACTTACCCGTCATAAACCAAAAATAAAGTGACACCAAGGATTATGCAAGGCTTTATTTGGTGGAGCTGAGCTGACAACCTTTTTGCATAAAAGCTCGAGTAATCATTAGAATTATCCACTTGTACTAGCAGTGACTTTTAGCCATTACCTACCATCTATATTAGCACCAGTACTAATCAATCACTTGATTAAGTTGCAAACAATAATAACCATATCAGGTATTTCATGGCTCATTGTCATCATCATCATCATCATCATTTAACCATATCTTTAAATTTAGTGAATCTACGTTGCCGCTGCTCAGTCAAGTTCTCACTATCCGGGAGAGATGGTGATTCGAATCGATTCTTATCCAACTGGAGGGGTATTCCTAACACAAACCCAATCAACCTGATCAGTGGTTTCCTCGGGTCACCTTTGGTACAACTCAGGAATCGTGGGTCCGCCCAGCCCCTCACCCTCAGGGAGTCCACTCTGTCAGGTGGTCAATCTCACCTAGGACTTACGCCAATGGCTCCCCACACATCCTTACTACCTCCAGGGTGCGTAGTTTCACTTTTCGGTTCCTGGCCTGAGTTGAGCTACTCGGCTTCATGGTCGGAACGAGTTATCTGGCCAACTAAGTGATAGGCATGCGTTCAACATGACATGAGGACATACAGCGCATCGGTCCTTAAATGACACAGACGGGGATAGATTCACACCCAAGACCTCCATGCCTTGTTGCTGCACTACCGTCATCCAGTCCGGTCTCTTTTTCATTATTAACACATGGTTCATTTCCATGATAGCAAATATAGCCAACCGTGACCAGAGCTCATCCTATATCTCGCAGGTGACAGGAAATCACTCGACTTCTACTGGTCTAAGCATAGCTAAGCATCATTCGATCCTACACTTAATTAGGATTCATAGGATTTTGTCTGGACAAGGTAAGGATATAATGCAACAATTGGTTCCAACCAATTCCTATACTTAATGCATCATAAACAATAAAAGATACTCAAGATATTTGTAAAAACATGGGAGGCTTAGAATGCTCTGGGGCTTGCCTAGGATCCGACACAAGTCAGTTCAGTTAGCTTGCACCGTCTTGATGACATCTCCGGTCCTAGCACTTGCTTAGTCCTTCCATCTTCGGGATATATCCACCAAACCAAATCTTCAAGTTCGGCTCCATCTCACATCCTTCACATGGTTCATCTAGCGTACCTAAATGAGATGCAAGATGCATGTGTATGAATGTGATGAATGGTAACACAAGATGCATCACATAAGCATTCAAGACAAACACAAGATTATGCAAGACATAGACACCAATAGCTATTTAACTAACATCACATAACTAACTATAGAGAGCAAGCACATCAAGCATGACACAAGTTTAACAAGGTCACAAGTATCATAACTTGACCATCAACAAGGGCATAAGCCACACTTAGCAACACAAGCAAACAACTATAATTGGAATCTGTCAATTTCTGGACATGCAAACAGTAGCTACAAGATTTAGCTATAACTAGAGTTACACAAATCCAAATGACTTGAAAGAAGACATTCTGGAAAGCTTATGAAATTATCTACATTTCATCTATAACCATCATAGCATGATTCACAAGTTAAGTAGGTTGAAATTATACATTTACCAAAACTGGTCTAAACAAGACAGAGAGCAATCAATTGTATAACCCAACTTTAAACAACTGTAACTCTTAAACGACTTGGCCAAATGATGCCAAATTTTAACAGCATCTAGATACATGAATTATCTACAATGTTTTTATTATCACCAAAAGCTCATTCAAATCCTAACTTGATCAAACACTAGCATCTTTCAGATCTGCTCAGAATACAATCAAAACCTGACAGAAGACTTAAAAGTCATGTAACTCCTACACTATCTGGCGTATGACCTTACAATTTTAACACAAGCAAGACCATGAAATTGCCTACAACTTTTGCATTCACTACAACCATAGCAAACATCATTTACACCACTAAAATAATCGCACAAGCAAAACTGCAAATGCAACCCAACAGTAGTGGTACAGAAAACTGATAGGAACTTCAGAGAAGCATAACTGGAGTTCTAGACCTCCAACAAACATGAACCATAACTTTTTGAAAAGCTTAGGAAGTTACCTACAACTTTCTTATTCTCATATTAAGATGATTCTACAGTTAGAAGGGTCAATTAATCCAATAATTGCATCTCTATCCAAAACATAGACAGAAACTGACATGCCACTTTAAACAGCTATAAATGGAGTTATATATGTCCAATAAATGTGATTCTAGACTTTTTAGAAAGCTTGTCAAATTCTAAACAGCTTTGTTATCAACACCTCAAGCTAATTCTACTATTAAGAAGGCCCCACAGTAAGAACAAGGAAACCCTCTCTGGGCTTGGGCAGAAACAGCCACAGAGATTTAAGCAAGTATAACTCAAGATCTACTTAACCAAAAATCATGATATTTAGCTTTTTGAAAATCTTAATAAAAGTACTACAACTCATGTATGATCATAAAGTCATGATTCATAACTTAACTGAGCCAATTAATTCAAACATGCAGGACTATTCAGAATAGGAGCAAGGCAACACAGGGAATTTGTTATTTTCATAACTCTTAAACCATCAAGCCTAAACTCCTGAAATTTTTGTCAGACATCCAAAATCACCAGAGTAACACTCCATAAAAATTTCACATTTATTTGAGCACCACAACTTCAGTTATGAAAACGACAAGACATAACTAGTATTAAGAACCTAACTGCATAGATCCATTTGTACAGCAAAATATTTAAACAAAAACATGTCATGTTATAGATCTAATGCATAGACAATTTCACAAGGATTCCAAAAAGTCCTCATTTACTATTTTATGATTTTTATACTAATTACTATGAATTTTCAAAGTTCCTCATTCAAATCTGTAAAAACAAAAGAAAAGACATGTAAGTCTTGCATCGGGGTCCCTGCAGTTTATAGAAATTAAACCTGGACAAATAGATCCTTTAGTGCACTATTCATATGAGTCACTGATTCTTCACTTAACCCCCTCACTTTCTTCCAATTTGAGCGCGAAGTCCTTCGTCTCGTTCCAGAACAGAGAGCAGCGGAGGACGTCGGGGAAGGCCGGCCGGCGGCCCACCGGCGACGAGGAGCGGCGGCGAAGCATGTGTGGGCCCTTGCGCGCCGATACAGGGCTACAACCTAGCCCGTGGTGACCTGCAGTGGCCCGGCCATGCACGAGCGAGCGGCCACGGTGGCACAGCGCATCGGCGGTGGCCCAATGGCGGTAGCAGTAGGCTTACTCCGGCGATAAGGAGCGGCGCACATAGGCAAAGACACCACGGTGCACGGGAGAGATAGAGGGGACTCCAGGGACGAGGGAGGGGTGGTGGCCGCAGAGCTCTACGATGGCTTCCATGGCGGTCGCGGCGAGCGAGAGGCAGGGAGCGAGAGGGGCGATGGAGAGGCGAGAGAGAGTGAGCAGAGTGGAGGGGGAGCCTCTGGCATCCACTAGGGAGAGCGCAGGGGCACGAGTGCACATGGCATGGAGGTGGGGGCGCTGCTCGTGCATGGCCGCCACGCACGGGGCACGCGTCGCCCCTTTGAGGCATTCCACTAAGCGGCTGGCAGGTGACGGAGTGGGCCAGTTGGATCACGTTATTGGGCTTGTTCTGGTCCGAACTAAGTCATGGGCCCTTAAGCAAGTTTGTTGTCCACATGATGACCTACAAATTTCATAATTTTTGGAACACAGAAACTCAAGATATAATTTAAACAAGTTTGCATGCTTTTAAAAACACATTTCAAGTTCCTATTTAATTCATCCAAAATTACCACTTCAAGTGCTCATGTTATATTTTTCCTAAATACTAGACTTCACTGTGATTCTACCAAAATTAGAATCACTCCATTTGGATCTACACACAAAGAGATACAAAATTCACAAAATAGCATCAAAATCTGAACAAATGCACTAGCTTTCTGGATCTGGGTCACTGTCACATGGGACCCGTGGATCAGTGGACCCCACCGGTCAGCGACTGAAAATAGGGGAGGCGGCTCTCCGGCGACGCGGATCGGCGCTACCTCGCCGGCGGCTACTCCTCTAGCGAAACCAAGAGCACCGGCGTGTCCGCCTAGACCTCCCGAATCTATTGACCTCCTACACCTAAGCTCTACCGCCCTCAAGGTGCATCAGCCATGGCACACGGCGGTGCTCTGATGAAAGCCGGCCATGTAAGGCGTGGCTAAGCTCGGTACGAGCTTCAAGATTTCATGGGGAAGCTAGAGGAAGTAAGAAAGGAACATGAGAAGGCTTCGGTGATCAATATAGATGGATATTGATGTGAGACACATGAAAGAAGTACATCCAACATTACTCAAGCATACTTTTTGAAAAGGTAACATGTAAGCAATGGTGCATGGTCCAAGTTTAAGTGGTGGCACATTTTCATATGTTTGACCTAACATCTCCAACACCACTTAACATGTCATGGTTGAGCTCAAACCCATTGCTTACTGGTGACAAACACCTAGGGTGTTACAGCCCTCCCCCTTAAAGGAATCACGTCCCAAGATTCGGTGCGAAAGACTTTTAAGGGAAGAGAAACATGTCATCCAGTTTCCAACATCAGTGATAGCATTAGGCTACTTAACTTCGAAGTATCAGAGAGGCTAATTCGGTCATGACACTTTCTGATACTTGCTCTTCGTCGTAAGTTGTTGTCTGAAGAATTTCCTTCATTGGCATCCATAAAGCATTGTTACATTGGAAGGAATCCAAGATAGCATTGTCCTACATACTTCATCCTCGATGTACAAAGAGCGATACAAACATAGACTAAATACTTTTAACATCTACTTCCCTAGTGGACATAGCACATTCCTTAAGGACTTTGCACTAGACCATAGTCTGTTGACGGATATTCCTTGCATCGGTGCTATATTTGTTCCCAATGTTTGAAAAGCAGTTCTCTACTAAAGTGGCTCGAGCACAACTTTTCGTAAAGGATGTGATCATAGATGGGGTAAACATCTATTGAGGGTATGAGAAGCTAGTTAACCAATATCCAAGCCGGCTGTAGAGGTGTGATCACTCAGATGTCAACTGATGGAAAACTACATAATGTTACCTACGTGCAGTGCTCTTTCTCTGATAACAACACTGTATTATCTGAGTCTGTTGAGTGAATGGTAAACGTAATAGCTGACTCAGTCGGCTCAATGTTCTCAATGATCATTCCTTAGGGAGCCTTTGGATCTAAGTTGCAACAGTGATCTGGGTTGAATCTGATGCAACCTATTGGGTAAGAACACATATAAGGTACCAAAGGCATGTCAGCATTGGAGAACCATTGACGTAGAAGGATGTTAGCGAGGCTTGGAGGACAACATAAGTTGCAAGTAATCACAAAACTAGGGACTAGTTCACTACCAAGCAGGTTAAGTAAAACATCGGATTTGAGAGATATCTTGTCGGCTCGGTTTGCTACCATTTCATAATAGAGCAGTTTTGGTAGATGAATTGTTTGGATGGTCAAACGGTGTCTGGTTGAGTGGAATTTTGGTGAGTAATTAGAAGACCCATGGGTCTACATGCCCACCAAGCTGTAACAGAACCGACCAATTTATAAGAGCACAAGTATGAAAGCAATCACCAGAGTGATCAAACCGTCATACTTAAACCCATATAAACCCGGTAGTCAACTGAAACCACGAAGGATTTCAAACCAACTTGCATACAACCAAGATCATAGTAATTCAACATAACAAGCCACATGTTACATCCATTTTACAAGTAGTTCACAAGTACCTCATACATCAGAGTACACATAGTTATTACAAAACGAGTTCACAAATAGCGGAAGCAAAGTAGTTTGAGACCATCACACACACTTAGTTAAAATACAAGCCAGTTCCATAGTCATATCCAGCAAAAGCAGTAAGATAAGATAACATAGATGATCATGCCCATGATCTAGTCTTCATCCCCTGCAGGGTGGAGACAATACTTGCAGTAGCCATTATAAAGCACGTCATCTACAACAAGGGTGAATAAACCCTAAGTACGAGGATGTACTCAGCTAGACTTACCCGTCATAAAATAGAAATAAATGACACCAAGGAATATGCAAGGCTTTATAGGTGGATCTTGCTTGACAACCATTTTGCATAAAAGCTTTAGTGATATGAGAGCATAATTTACATTATTAATAAGCACATTTTATCCAATTGAACCTATCAACTAGATAAGCACCTGTACTAGAGCAAACAATTGATTTAACTCCAAACATTTGTAACCATATCCGGTATAATGTTGTATCATCATCATCGATTTAACCATCAAGTTCCATTAAGTGCATCTACGTTGCCGCTGCTCAGTCAAGTTCTCACTATCCGAGAGAGACGGCGATTCGAATCGATTCCTATCTAGCTGGAGGGGTATTCCTAACACAAACCCAATCAACCTGATCAGTGGTTTCCTCAGGTCACCTTTGGTACAACTTAGGAATCACGGGTCTGCACAGCGCCGCACTCTTAGGGAGTCCACTCTGCCAGGTGGTCAATCTCACCTTTTGGACTTACGCCAATGGCTCCCCGCACATCCTTTCTACCGCTAGAGTGCGCACTTTCACTTCTCGGCTTCTGACCTGAGTTGAGCTACTCGGCTTCACGGTCAGAATGAGTTATCCGGCCAACTAAGTGATAGGCATGCGTTCAACATGACATGAGGACGTACAGCGAATCGGACCTTAACCGACATAGACGGGGATAGATCTACACCCACGACCTCCTTGCCTTGTTGCTTCTTTATCGACATCCCGTCCGGTCACAATTCATTATTAACACATGATTATTTTCCACGATAGCAAATATAGCCAACCGTGACCAGACATCATCCTAACTTGCAGGTGATAGGAAATCACCTAACTTTTACCAGTCTAAGCAAGGCTAAGATTTGATTCGCTCCTGGACCTAAATAGGATTCAGGGTACGTTTACTGGACAAGGAATAGATATATATGCAACAAGGGTTTGCATCCAGTTCCTATCACTTAATGCATCACAATTAAAGATACTCAAGGTAACCATTTTTAAAACATAGGAGACTTAGAATGCTCCGGGGCTTGCCTTTTAGAAAAGATGAAGGTTGGTGATCGGGGCACTCAAGAACTTCTTCGTTGACTCCTTCTTCGGGGGCCTACACCTTCTGCTCCTAAGCTTGCTGCTGCTCCTTCGGAAGTACTTGCTCGAATTCCAGAAGCGTGACTCTCTCCAGAACACCTATTGCATGCATATGCGTAGTATAAGAATCATGCATGCACAAGAGATGGAAGGTGATGATGAAATGTTCAGCCATGTATGAATGGACTCATGAAAGACATAATGATACAAGATTAACATCGATTTTACCAAGTAGGTGCATATCTCTTTTAGAAAACAAGAACGACACACTCAACAAGTTCTAATAACCTAAGATAAAATTGTTCATCTTCAGTAAGAGGTCTAGCACCTGCAACTAACAATTTATCTTAATTAGCCTAGCATCTAAATCATCGCGTCAGCTCATATAAAGCAAACAAGTCATTCACTGCACTCAACAGTTTTTAGGCTGCAAATAGTAGCTACAAGTTTGATCCATAACTAGAGTTCTACAGATCCAAATACCATGATTTAATATTTTCTGGAAAGCTTATAAAATTGTCTACAACTTTTGTTTAATCACCAAAGCCTAATTCAAACTCAAACTAGGTCACCCAGACTGATCTTGCAAAACTGTCCGTGGATTACAGAGAGTAGGCAGTTGGGAGTGCTGTCTTCCAACTGAGATAACTCTCAAACTACTAGGTCAAATGTCTTAAAATTTTAACACAAGCTATATAACAAGTTTCCTACCACTTTGTTATTGACCAATTTCACAGCAAACATCAAATTCGCCAGTTAATCTGTTTAACTCTAAAATTTGTCCAGAAGGTCACTATCATAGAATTATAGTGAAAATACTATTTCATTACATACACGAATAGCACCATGAGTACTACCAATGTTACCAACAGTTAACATACATCAAATGAACACAAGCAAACATAGTGGCCCTTCCTAAATAAATTCTTTTCATATCTTTATTAATTTATTTAGATAGTGATGTTAATTAATAAACATATGTCCAAAATATACAAAAAATTCCACAAAAATTACAGTAGCTTATACATGTCTTCAATAAGCTTCTACATAAATTTCACATCATTTGAACAAGTATAACATACTTCACAAAAATGACAAGGCATAAAGGCTTAAAATGGCATAAATAGGAAACCCTAGTGAAAAGTGTCAATCAACAGATTTTATATTTTTCCTAGCATCCTTAAGGTACTAGGATACCCCCACAAAATTTTAGGGTCATAAGATTCCTAGATAATTTACAAAAATTCACACAAGTATCAATCAATGATAAAAGGAAAATCTATAACTCAAAAACCATACATGCAACGACTCTCAAATTTTAGACAGAGCTTCTACTAAGCAAGACTAGATTACCCACAAAATTTCATAATTTTTGGATCACAGAAACTCAAGATATAATTTAAACAAGTTTGCATGCATTTAAAAACACATTTCACGTTCCTATTTTATTCATCCAAAATTTCCACTTCAAGTTCTCATATCATATTTTTCTTAAATACTAGACCTCACTATTATTCTACCAAAATTTGAATCAGACCATTTGGATCTACCAAACTCTAGATATAGATTTTACAAAATAGCATCAAATCTACATTTAAATCAATAAAACATGAACAAGGTTCACTGACGCGCGGGACCCACGGGGTCAACGGTCCCACCAGTCAGAGACCGCAGAACAGGGGAACGGCGGTTGACCCGCGCTTGCTCGCTGGCGGCGAGGACTCAGGCGAGGCCGAGGGCACCGGCATGCTCGCCTCGACGGACCGCACCTAACCATGCCCTTCCCGCAACCTCTACCGAACTCTAGCAAGGACGGCGGCGTGCATGGCGGACGGCGGTGGGGTCTGAGGGTGCTTCGGCAAGGTCTAGCCCTGTAGGGCATGGCTAAGCTTGGTATGAGCTTCAGGGGGTCACAAGGAAGCTAAGGGGAGGAAGAAAGGAACATGAGAAGGCTCCAGGGGTGGTCGACCACGTATGGCTCCAACTCTGGCGAGACTCTATCATGGCGGGCGGTGGTGGAAATGGCCGGAGGCCCTCACCTATGGTCGATTTGATGTTACAAGTTGGTTGAGATGATGGAGCTAAGAAAGGCGAAGCTTCCGGCTAGCTGGAGCGAGGTAGGACGCGACGGCGAGCGCGCACGAGCTCAGCGGAGCTGCTGCGGCTGTTGCGGGCGAGCTGAGAGGCAGCAGGGCATCCTCCACTTCAAGCCGGCCAATGCGCGGCGTGGTCAAGGCAAGTTGGGCGCATGGCGGCCACACGGCAGTGACCTTCTGGTCTCGGTCGGCCATGACTGGCCTAAAATTTGCATTTCAGGGTTCAAAGGTACCGACTGACAGGCGAACTTTGATAGTGATTAACTCCTAATCCGTGATGACATAGCTCAAGGTATAATTGACAAAGTTGGACATCTACATGGGAACTACAACTTTTACAATTGGAGCTCGAGCTGGTTTGGCTTTGTTTGCAAACTACAGAGCTCTAAACAGGGGTACATGAAAATTGAAATTCAATACAAGACTTAGAAATTTTTCTAAGTGTTGAATCAGCCCTCAACACTGAACTGTGGGCCCTTTTTGAGCATGTTGTGCACATTTTCATGACTTGGCTTCTAAACAAAGTTTGTTCCTTATAAAATTTTCTACAACTTTTCTTTAGATTGCTCAGACATGCAAACACTCTAAGTTGTACTTTTTAAACAGTCAAAGATAAGAGCTCTAGGGTCAACACAAGTCAAGCTATTACTTGGAAGTGTAATTAGGCAATATGGTCAACATGAACATTGTTGCTAATGACATTCTAAGTGTAGCTAAGTTGTTTAAAAGGACATTTGACACCCATTTGCATAGATCACACATGAGCACACACAATTGCTATCATAGAACCAAACAATCCAAATAGAAACACACATGAAATGATACATTCATCATGGTATGATGCTTATGAATGAGATGATGATGCACATGCTCATGTGATGCAAGTGTTTTAGTGCAACCATAACACCTAGGGTGTTACAGCCCTCCCCCTTATAAAAATCTCACCCCGAGATTTGAAAAGCGTACCATTTTGAATAAAAGGTAGGGTATACATCCTTCAAATAATCTTCCCGTTCCCACGTTGCATCGCTCTCACTACCCTGGTTACTCCACATAACCATATAAAACTTGACCACATAGTTCCGGGTTACTCTCTCCCTTGTATCAATAACCCACACTGGCCTTTCTTCATAGGATAGATCTAATTTCAACTTGATATTTCTAAGTGAAACTCTTTCTTTGGGAACACAGAGACATTTCTTCAATTGAGAGACATGAAAAACATTGAAGATAGCTCTCATCTCATAAGGTAACTCTTATCTTGTAAGCTACATTCCCACTCTTCTCTATGATCGGATATGGGCCTACATACCTAGGTGCAAGCTCTCTTTACTCTGAATCGCTGCACACCTTTCATCGGTGATACCTTCAGATAAACGTGATCACCCACTTCAAACTCAATGGGCTTTCTTCTTTTATCCGCATAGCTTTTCTACCTAGCTTGAGCGGCTTTCATATGTTTTTGGATAGTATGGACTTGTTGTTTAGCCTCTTCAACAAAATCAATACCATAGTATCTCCTTTCTCTGGATTCAACCTAGTTCAAAGGAGTTCTACACTTGTGGCCATACAACGCTTCGAACGGTGCCATCTTGATACTTTCTTGATAACTATTATTATAGGAAAATTCAGCCAAGGGTAACCACTTATCCCATGAACCTTTGGATGATATTACACAAGCTCTTAACATGTCTTCCAATATTTGATTCACCCGCTCCGTCTGTCTAGAGGTTTGTGGATGATAAGCAGAACTTCTAACTAAGTTGGTCCCTATCATCTTGTGCAAATGTTCCCAAAAACGAGCGGTGAATTGAGGTCCTCTGTCGGATACAATGGTTCTAGGAACACCATGGAGACGTACTATCTGGTTAAAATATAGCTCAGCATAGTTGCTTGGTCGATAGTAAACTCTAACTGGTATGAAATGAGCAGACTTTGTTAAACAATCCACTATTACCCATATGGAATTAAAATTCTTTTGGGTAGGAGGAAGTCCAATAATGAAATCCATACTAATCTCTTCCCACTTCCATCCTGGTATAGACAATGGTTGGAGAAGTCTAGCAGGCTTCATGTGAATTGCTTTGACTCTCCTAATTCAAACTCAAACTAGGTCACCCATACTGATCTTGCAAAACTATCCGTGGATTCCAAAGAGTAGGCAGTTGGGAGTGCTGTCTTCCAACTGAGATAACTCTCAAACTACTAGGCCAAATGTCTTGAAATTTTAACACAAGCTATATAAACAAGTTTCCTAGCACTTTGTTATTGACCAATTTCACAGCAAACATCAAATTCACCAGTTAATATGCTTAACTCTAAAATCTATCCAGAAGGTCACTATCATAGAATTATAGTGAAAATACTAGTTCATTACATACAAGAATAGCACCATGAGTACTACCAATGTTACCAACAGTTAGCATACATCAAATGAACACAAGCAAACATAGTGGTCCTTCCTAAATAAATTCTTTTCATATCTTTATTAATTTATTTAGATAGTGAGGTTAATTAATAAACACATGTCCAAAGTGTATAGAAAATTCCACAAAAATTATAGTAGCTTATACATGTCTTCAATAAGCTTCGACATAAATTTCACATCATTTGAACAAGTATAACATCCTACACAAAAATGACAAGGTATAAAGGCTTAAAATGGCATAAATAGGAAACCCTAGTGAAAAGTGTCAAGCAATAGATTTTATATTTTTCCTAGCATCCTTAAGGTACTAGGATACCCCCCACAAAATTTCAGGGTCATAGGATTCCTAGATAATTTACAAAAATTGACACAAGTGTCAATCAATGATGAAAGGAAAATCTATAACTCAAAAACCATAAATGCAATGACTCTTGAAAGCCTCCTAGAATTGATTCCAAGTGATCTGGGCATTCTTAGGTAAGGTGGACCTATAATGATGCCACCAAATACCTGCTGGTCCTTGTAACTGATGTGAAGCATACTCCGCCTTCATCTGCTCCATCACTCTGAGCAAACGGAACTTGTGCTCAAGCGTGTTTAGCCACTCTTCTTCCTAGAGCAGCTCTTCAGCTTCCTTGAATACAAGCGGCTTGGTATCTTGGAATTCTTTGACATCACTAAACTGGTTGGGCTCTGGTCCTTGTCGTTGATTGCGGCCCTATGCTTGATGCTGGGCCAGGGTACACATAGCGTCCCCCAACACACGCTGACCTTCCACGAGCATGGCCAACAGATCAGATGGTGTGGGTGGTGGTGGCGGTGGAAGATCATCATCATCACTACCCCCAGCATGGCTTGAACACAGATTGCGCGACATCTGTAGAAGTGCATTTGTGAGTAATGATGGACGATGTTAGATACATTGCAGAAGGATTGTAGAATTATGCCAAACTGAACTTATTAGAGAGATTAATTTCATACAATAAATAGAGGCACAATAACTCATCCTCATAACATCGCCATGACTTTACTCTGCACATTCACGCGATGCATACGCTTACATGCTAAATTTTTGCCAACATCAAAGCTGGACTTTTATTTAAAGCTCACATCCACATGGAGCCAACATGCAAGTTTCAGAGATTACATCTAAGTATAACGAGGCGGCTCCACATATCCTACTGAATGTAGCACCCTCCACAATAGGGTTGGGGTGCCAAACACATGAAGGAATGTGCTACCCTGGGCGGTAGTGTTGGTGCGGCCATCTGTGGTGATGTTGCAATTTGGGTGTGGGAGGATTATCTTAAAGGATGAGAAATATATAACAGAATGATTAAAGATAAGGGAGGGAGTGATGCAAAAATGTAATGGCATGAGTAAACATGATGTATGCATGTTCCGTACATCCTCATGAATCTTAAGAAAAATTTAACATTCTAGCGACATAGACGGTGGCATACATACATTCTCTCATATACGTATCTAGTCGAGCTACACGTTGAGTTGTTGGTGTACCTGCAGAAAATTTCATTGCAACCCATCCCAACAAAAGAAATAAGCACGCAATGAAAGCAGTAAACTAAGATACTCTCCATATATACATCCACGGATATATATACTTCAATATCCAAAGCTACCCGATTGATACACCCATAATTAAGTACCTTCATATGTACATGTGTGCAACATGTAAACATTTCGGTAACCACAACTAACTCTCCCCTAGACCGATAGTTGGACGGTCATGCTCTCACAACTCACTTTACCTGGGCGTAGAGGCAATTGATCCATACATTACCACCCAAGCGGATAGCATCCATACAATAGCACGCCGTATGGATGACAAAATAGAATGCAAGCAATTACCCCCCAAAGTCATTACTTAAATAAGCCACCTAAAAGTCCTTATTTGGGCATAGAGGATATGACCACTGGCACACTTAAGTAAAATTTCAGATTTGAACACACCTATATATAAGTAGCTATAAGTTGTCCAAACTGATTTTCGCAAACAAAAACCTTTGTTTTAAAAATGGTTACCTTGAGTATCTTTAATTGTGATGCATTAAGTGATAGGAACTGGATGCAAACCCTTGTTGCATATATATCTATTCCTTATCTAGTGAACATACCCTAAATCCTATTTAGGTCCAGGAGCGAATCAAAGCTTAGCCTTGCTTAGACCGGTAAAAGTCAGGTGATTTCCTGTCACCTGCAAGTTAGGATGATGTCTGGTCACGGTTGGCTATATTTGCTATCATGCAAAATAACCATGTGTTAATAATGAATTGTGACAGGGCGGGATGTCGATAAAGAAGCAACAAGGCAAGGAGGACTTGGGTGTGGATCTATCCCCATCTGTGTTGGTTAAGGACCGATTCGCTGTACATCCTCATGTCATGTTGAACGCATGCCTATCACTTAGTTAGCCAGATAACTCATTTCGACCGTGAAGCCGAGTAGCTCAACTCAGGCCAAAAGCCGAGAAGTGAAAGTGCACACTCTGGTGGTAGAAAGGATGTGCAGGGAGCCATTGGCGTAAGTCCAAAAGGTGAGATTGACCACCTAGCAGAGTGGACTCCCTAAGAGTGTGGCGCTGCGCAGACCCATGATTCTTGAGTTGTACCAAAGGTGACCCGAGGAAACCACTGATCAGGTTGATTGGGTTTGTGTTAGGAATATCCCTCCAGCTGGATAGGAATCGATTCGAATCGCCATCTCTCCCAGATAATGAGAACTTGACTGAGCAGCGGCAACATAGATGCAATTAATGGAACTTCATGGTTAAATCGATGATGATGATACAACATTATACTGGATATGGTTACTAATGTTTGGAGTTAAATCAATTGTTTGCTCTAGTACAGGTGCTAATCTAGTTGATAGGTTCAATTGGATAAAATGCTGCTTATTAATAATGTAAATTATGCTCTCATATCACTAAAGCTTTTATGCAAAATGGTTGTCAAGCAAGATCCACCTATAAAGCCTTGCATATTCCTTGGTGTCATTTATTTCTGTTTTACGACGGGTAATGTGACAACCCAAAAATCCACACACCAAAAATTCCAACTACAAAATTTTTCTTTCTTTAAAACCCTTGAGTGATGATGTGGCATGTAGGAAACCCCTAACCTTGCACTAACTAAACCTATATGACTGGCACGAGTATCTCACCTCATCACCTAGAATTTATTTTACCACATAGCATACATCAAGTTGCATTATATTCAACATGGTGATTTGGATTTTATTTGATTTATGTGTTGATTAAATAAAAGCTAACAAATATGTGTTTATAAATAAATGAACTAATATGGAATTAATATCCCAATAAATACTTTGACCAATGTTTATCACCATGGAACATTTTATCAAAGGAGAAATAGGCCACTTTGATTTATATACATGAAAGAAGTGTAACATTATACGAAGGGAAAGAAGAGGGAGGCAGCAACTCGACCCAGCCTGCCTCGACCGACCCAGCCTGCCAGCCCAGCATCACCGCCCGTACGTGCACGCCGCTGATGAGCCGGACCCGCCCGTCAGCCCTCACGCACCCCACGCCGCCGCATCAGGACAAGTTGACAGATGGGCCCCCTCTGTCAGCCACCCAGCTATAGGATCATCTTCTTCCCCACGCCAGCCTCATCTCTCGACCGAGCCCCGACCAAAGCAGCAGACGCGGGCCCAGGTTCACGCACATCGCATGACCCTGTCCCCCACCTTAGCGCCGCGCCCACGCAACCGCCCCCGCGCACGAGAGCCGTCCGATGCGCTCGGCACATCACCAGCCGTTCCGTCATCCGCCATGGGAGCTTAGAGCTCCGGCTATAAAAGCCACGACCCTTTGTTGCCCTAGCGTTCGCCCCATCGCCTCACCGCCACTTGGTGGCCAACCACTTCACCGAGCCAGAGAAAGGAGAGAAAGAAGGAAGAGAGAAGGAGAGGCGTGGAGAAGGACACCGCTGCCGGAGCAAGAAAGGAGAAGCGGAACCATGCCTCGCCGGAACCAGGAGCGTCGCCCCGATCAGCTACATCGACGTAGCTGCTCAGCATGGCACTGCATCGCCTCTACATAGCCACGACTCTCCACTGCACCGCCATCCTATCTCCCACGACACCCACGGTGAGCGCTCGATTTTTCCCTGCTCACCGCCGGACTCTGCTATTCCGGCCATGGCGCTCCACACCGTGAGCGCGTAGGCCGAGGCCATCTCCGGCCTCTGGATACACAAGCACAGCATCCACGACCACACCGTAGACCCCTCCTAGCCCCATGGACGCTGTAGCCGAGCACCCTCATGCCATGCTCACGACGCCACCGCCATGGCGCAGCCACCACCGGCTCACCCGACCACCTCGCTAGACTGGAACATAGCCGTAAAGCATCATCGTGATGACCGGAAGATAGCTGCGTAGACCGAGACTCCGTTAGCAGGCCATAGCGCCCTGGCCAAGAGCACTAGACCTCGGCTGGAGCTCCGCCATGCACCACCACCGCTCGCGGACTCCACCACGCCTTTTGGTCACCGTCGTTACTTCACCATGTCGCCTGCTAGCCGTCTGAACAAGGAACGAGGCACTAGGACCACTAGAACAGACCACCGAGACTCCGCTTCGCTTGCCAAGGCCACACGCAGAGGCCACACGTAGAGGCCACATGTAGAGGCCACATGTAGAGGCCACACGCAGAGACCGCACGTAGAGGCCACATGTAGAGGTCACATGTAGAGGCCACACGCAGAGGCCACACGCAGAGGCCACACGTAGAGACCGCACGTAGAGGCCACATGAAGAGGCCACATGTAGAGGCCACATGTAGAGGCCACATGTAGAGGCCATACGCAGAGACCACACATAGAGGCCACATGTAGAGGCCACATGTAGAGGCCACACGCAGAGGCCACACGTAGAGACCGCACGTAGAGGCCACATGTAGAGGCCACATGTAGAGGCCACATGTAGAGGCCACACGTAGAGGTCACATGTAGAGGCCACACGCAGAGGCCACACATAGAGACCGCATGTAGAGGCCACACGCAGAGACCATACGTAGAGGCCACATGTAGAGGCCACATGTAGAGGCCACACGTAGAGGCCACATGTAGAGGCCACCGAGACTCCGTCTCGCTCGCCGAGACCACATGTAGAGGCCACTGAGACTCCGTCTCGCTCGCCGAGACCACATGCAGAGGCCACTGAGACTCCGTCTCGCTCGCCGAGACCACCGTGGACCAGTCATAGTGTAACACGTGTCAGCCCATGATTAATTTAGCCTTTTCCATTTTTAGAAATGATTTAAACTTTGGAAATTCATAACAAATTCATACGACCTCAGAAAAATATGAAACCAGGACCAAAATTCATCTAAAATCGAGCTCTACGCAATGAACCCATGTTTGAGTGCATTTGGCTCTTTTGAATTTTCATTGCTTCTTTGTGCTATTCTATAGACGTCGCTGACGCGACTATAATACGATCGTTGCAGACTCGGAGGAGAACCTAACAGACGAGGATCGTGAGTACCGAGAGGAGTACGAAGACGACTACACTGAAGGTGCCACATCCCACCCAACTTCATAGCACCTATTACGCATGGCTAATATAGAACTGCTAGTGCTTTACTATGTTGTTGTATTCACACTGTGATAGGACTTGCATAGTAGTATGCCTTCTTGATGGCCTTTACCTTGACGCAACCTTGTCCCTGCTCACCCAGCTGTTAGGCTAGTCACACGCTTGCTACTATATCTCATTGCTTATTACTTCTACTACGCTTGCACTACATTGATGCGTGGTGGAAACTAGTATTATCTGGACTATGGGGAGAGTGCTGCGTGTGTGACTTGGGTGCGTGGAGGGTGAGGGTTGTGTCGACCAAGTTGGAGTATACGACGAGCCTAGGGCAAGTCTTGTCGTAGGGTGCTACCTGGGCACCCCTGGAATGGATACCTGTGGTGGGTAAATGGATACCTGTAGTGGGTAAATGGTATACGAGGTGGCCTTGATTGTGAACCTATGGTGGGTGGAGCCCAGGGTGGAGGTGCTGTGGTGGCACGGTAAATGGAAACCCTGATGGAGACATTCTGGCTTGGTCATCCCTAAGGACTTACTAGTACTCAGATTCACCGGGAAGCCTTACGTACCACTCGCCCTATATGGTGCGGGACGGCCGGACTACTTGGTAGGATATTGCCACTACTGCTAGGTTGTTAGCGGACAGTGTAAGGAGGTACGGGGTATGGAGGATCTCCCCCACACCCTTCCGAGACTTCATGGAGACCTTGTGGACTCGGCTCATGACTCACAGTTTCAGCCACCCTAGACCGGACTTGGGGTGAACCAGGGCTGAATGGTAGAGTGGCATTATCCTAGGCTAGCAAGCGGCCGGAATCAGCCCAGTTGACGACGGTCAGCGAGGAAGGCGGATCTTGTGGTTATGTAAAACCTCTGCAGAGTGTATGGTTGATCGATCGATACATGTGCCGACTTGTCAGCTATGGACCTTTCCTGGGTTTCGCTTAAACTAGATATGAGATGAGTCCTTCTCTTCCTCCCCCAGGAAGTGAGTGTTCGGTCGTAGCCAGGGGCTACGGGCCTTGAGACAGTGCCGAGAGGGAGTTGGCCTGTCGACTCAGCAATGGTATGGGTGTGGTATGGTGAAGGTGTGGAGATGGTGGTATATCGGTCCCAGGGTTGAAACCTGGCTTTGGAATGGGAATGGGGTGGAATGGGTGTGGTAATGGTGTTAAAACCTGACTATACTATTATATACTTGATATGCTAATACATAGGAAACCCTAGCCTTATAGGTTCCTTTTGAATATATCCGACTTGCATCCAATTACCACAAAGCAATGCTCATAGGGTTGGGAGTGGCCAGTACAAATCGTACTGATAAATTTTGGCATACAGGTTCTGCTGAGGAGTATAGCTCCGAGGAGTTTGACGGTTGAGGGATTCGTTCCTACGCTCGAGTTTGGCGATCTTATCTTCAAGCTGTTCTGAATGAATGCTACTTTTGATTCCGCCAATGCGGCGATGTAATAATTTATGTAATTCCGCACTATTTGTACTCTGATATTATCGATGTATGGATGTGATCATCGACTGGAATTTGGGTAATATGATCTACCACGGTCTTATTACGCTTTGACTCTGTGGATTTCCCATCGTGGAAATCGGGGTTGTTTCAGTTGGTATCAGAGCCATACTTGACCTTAGGACGAAACCCTTAGAAATGGACGATAGAATAGGACGTGAACAGCCCCTCTTTCGGTTATATACCGACCCTGCATTTACTTTTATGCAAGGCTTATCTATTATTGACCTGCTAACACATGTCCCCTTGAAACATGCAGATGGCAACGAACGTCGACTGGCCGCCTCTAGGACCGCTACCTCTGGACCACGCCATGCTTACCTTTGACCTACGTGAGCTCGGGGGTTTTGCACAGACCCTCTGCCGAGTTCTCGTCACGTTAGGTGTTCCCGAGGAGCTTGTCAAGGTCACCTGCACTGGGAAGCCAGCTAAGGAAGGAGGAATCGAAGGACCGATTGTCACCTCAGTGGAGTTTCCAGCTAGCACTACCTTACCTTCTGTCCTAGCTTTCAGTGAGTTGACGATAGAGGACACAGTCGAGGAGGGACTACAGGCTATCTCACACAAGGCACTTCGCAGAGTGATGAGGGACCACTACGAGCACCTAATGACGACAGAGTTTCGTCTACTTCCCCAGGCCCTCGACCTCAGCCTTACCCCCAGTGAGCAGAGTTTCGTAGTAGGCAGAGTTATCCTTACAGAGGAGGACGGATGCCTTCGAGTCTTAGCTATTCACCTACTAGAGCAGGACAGGTACGTGACCCAGCTTGAGCAGAAGAGACGACAGTACCAGGCCCTTCTGTGGGAGCACCAGGAGCGAGACTCGCAGGGAGCACAGGAGCGGGCTAGTCTACTTGAGATAGTGGCCAAGCTACAGGACGAGCTCAACCATCATGATGAAGTCCACAGAGCTGAGGTCGCTGACCTATAGGACAAAGCCGCCGACCTAGGCAATAGGAACTGCTACCTCGACAGCAAGGTCTTGGAGTTGCAGAGAGAGTTGGACGACAAGAAGGCCGAGTTCAACCGTAGAGGGGACAGAGAGAGATCCAAGGGGATTGACATGCTGAAGATCCAATCTCGGAACAAGACCCTGACTCAGGAGCTAGAGGAGTCCAGGAAGAAGGCCATTCACAACCAGGGTCACCTGATCGAGGCACTCAGGCAGACCGAGTACCTACAGGACAAGTGTGAGAGGACTTGGCAGGCTTGGTGGAAGTCTGACAGGAAGCGCCTCAGGGAGATGAAGGGTATGTGGGATCAGCTACCTAAGGAGATTCGCAGCAAGACGAAGCCTAGGATAGAGGAGTTTGAGCTAGCCCCGACTCGCCTCAACCTAGACGCCTGCCCTACCCTACCAGGAGCCAAGCCTACTGAGGAGCTTGTCGAGGCCTTGAAGTACGTGTCCCAACTTCACAAGTCTGATGGGGAGATCGAGATCGAGAACAGTCGTATCCCAGCTGCGGTATACGAGTTGGAGTAGATGACCCTGCATGGTCATAAGTCATGTTAGTAGCTTCCATGAGTTGTACCCCTTATGAGATGTATTATGAGACACTATGCGTAGAACGATTCTCGCACGTCTTCAAGTGTAGCTACTGGAGATGATGCTATGTAATAAAAACCATGTAATGAATGCTTCGGATCTTATTGCATCTTTATGAATCTTACTGCTTCTTTTGTAATGAGTGTTGGATAGCATAAATGTTTTTCTTTAAATCATTGAAATCATGTAATCATATTGAATTATAAGCACATATGGCACAAGCACTAAACTCTCTATGATCCGTGTTGCAGATGCCGAATCGCCGTTCTATTCGCTTAAGGCAGCGAGGACGTGCGCCCACCCCTGAACTAGTTGAACCCAATGGGGAACGTGGTGGCAACAACCGTGGTCGTGGCCGAGGTCGTGGACGTGGAGGGATACCCTTCCACCTAGAGAATACCCCGCCGCCTAAGGAGAACATTCCTCCACCACCACCGAACCTAGCGGAAGTGATGGCACAATAGACCCAGCTTCTTGCAGCTCTTGTTGAAGGAGCAAACCGTCGCCAGGGAGGACAGCAGAATGACTTCCAAAGGAAGCTAGAAGGATTCCTGAAGCTAAGGCCACCTTCCTATGATGGCACCAATCCTGACCCACTGGTAGCCGATGACTGGCTCAAGGAAATGGAGAAGAAGCTTGACCTCACTACTTTCACCGATGATGAGTGTGTTGGAGCTGCCACACACCAGCTCACGGGTGCAGCACGCGCCTGGTGGGACAGTTTCAGTGACTCCCATGAGGACCCTAGCCACATCTCGTGGGATGAGTTCGCTGAAGCATTCACTGAGTATCACATTCCCAAGGGTATCATGGAGGCCAAAGCTGAGGAGTTCTGCAACATCAAGATGGGAAAGGACAGGGTGACTGAGTACACTACCCGTTTCACCAACCTTCTGCGCTATGCACCTTCTTATGTTGTGAACTCTAAGAAGGAGAAGCTGTACTATTACCGCAAGGGACTTAACCCGCACATCAAGCTGAAGTTTGGCGGTATTGAGAGCAACACATTGCGTGCTCTGGTGGATCGCTGCATCCAGATTGAGAAAGACCGTGCTGAAGCTGGAGAAGAGTACAGGGAGAGAAAGCGTAAGCCTGAGGAGTCCTTCCGTGGCCGTGATCGCAAGAGGTTCCGCAGAGATGCACCAACCAGGGAACGCTATCGCCACAACAGGGAGGACAACCCTGGAGCGAGTAGAGGTAGTGGAGGCTACACCACCAAATACTCCCGCCCTGCTCAGGATCGTTACACCCGGGACCGTTATGCTCAGGACCGCAACACTCAGGATCGTTCCAACCATCCCCGCACAGCGAATGAACGCCCAGCACAGAACCGCTCCGCATCAGGCACTGGAAACTGGAAGGCACCCGCGCCAACCCCTACAGGCGGTATGCCTTTCACCTGCTTTGCATGTGGGCAACCAGGTCACAAAGCCACTGAGTGCCCTCAGAACTCAGCTGCACAGAAGTCTCAGTTCAAGGGATCTGCTACTCGTGGACGTCTCAACCATCTGGACGCCGAGGAAGCACAAGCTGCCCTTGACGTGGTGTATGGTATGTTTTTAGTTAATGGCAATACTGCATTAGTTCTATTTGATTCTGGAGCAACTTGTTCATACATATCATCCAAGTTTGCACGAGCGCATGACCTGCCTGTAACCCCACGTGAAAAGCCTATCATCACCAGCTCACCCTTAGGAGATCTAAAGTGCACCCACATATGTAAAGGAGTGAGTCTTACCATAGAGGGTCTTACCTTTGAAGTCGACCTAACCCTATTACCTTCCACTAACCTAGATGTCATCTTAGGCATGGATTGGTTAACTATTCACCGAGGTATCATATCATGTTCACCTAGATACGTCCAAGTGACCCATCCATCAGGCCAAGTTGTTAGATGTGAACCCCAGTCTGGAAAATCCACCTCTATCCTATGTGCCCTGAAAGCAAGTTCAGAATCTCAAAAAGAGGAGGAGACAGTTCATGATGTGCCAGTAGTCAGAGACTATCCCGATGTATTCCCTGAAGAATTACCGGGTATGCCACCAGACCATGATGTAGAGTTCATCATTGATCTGTTACCAGGAACGGGACCCATTGCCAAGAGACCCTATCGCATGTCAGTTGATGAACTGGCCGAGCTCAAGAATCAACTTAATGAGCTCATCTCGAAGGGATATATCAGACCCAGTGCTTCACCCTGGGGATCCCCTGTTCTGTTTGTTAGGAAGAAAGATGGCTCAATGAGAATGTGCATTGATTACCGGAACTTGAACGCAGTCACCATCAAGAACAAGTACCCCCTGCCAAGGATTGATGATTTGCTTGATCAGCTCAGAGGTGCCAAGTATTTCTCTAAGATTGATCTCAGATCTAGCTATCATCAGATGAAGATTCGAGAGAGTGATATCCCGAAGACAGCCTTCATGACTAGGTATGGGCAATTTGAGTTCACTGTGGTGTCCTTTGGACTCATGAATGCTCCCGCATACTTCATGAACATGATGAATAAGGTTTTCATGGATGAACTGGATAAGTTTGTGGTAGTATTCATTGATGACATCCTTGTTTATTCACCCACCGCTGAAGAACATGAACATCATCTAAGAACTATGCTTGAGAAACTAGCCCAACATCAGCTCTATGCAAAGTTCAGCAAATGTGAGTTTTGGCTACAGGAAGTTGCCTTCCTAGGCCATGTACTATCAACTGAAGGTGTTGCAGTTGACCCAGCCAAGATTGAAGCTGTAAAAGAATGGGAACAACCCCGTAACGTGACAGAAGTTAGAAGTTTCTTGGGATTGGCTAGATATTACCGCCGATTCATCGAAAACTTCTCCAAGATAGCCCGTCCAATGACCAACCTTCTGAAAAAGACCAAGGAGTTTGAATGGACGCCCGAGTGCGAACAAGGCTTCCAGGAATTGAAACAGAAGCTTACCACAACTCCTGTGTTAGCATTGCCTGATATCAGCAAAGACTTCGTGGTCTATTGTGATGCATCCCGTCAAGGACTTGGCTGTGTATCGATGCAAGATGGAAATGTGATAGCTTATGCTTCTCGACAGTTGAAAGAACACGAGAACCGTTACCCTACTCATGATCTTGAGTTAGCAGCAGTTGTGCATGCTTTGAAGATTTGGAGGCACTACTTGATAGGCAACAAGTGTGACATCTACACCGATCACAAGAGCTTGAAAGTACTTTTTCACTCAAGAAGATTTGAACATGAGGCAACGCCGTTGGCTGGAGTTGATCAAGGACTATGACCTGGAAATTCACTATCATCTGGGGAAAGCTAATGTAGTCGCAGATGCTCTCAGTCGCAAGAGCTACTGTCACACTTTGATCACTAAATCCGTACCACCCGAGCTCAAGGAAGAGATTGATGATTTCCAACTTGAGATACTACCGCACGGCTTGTTGAATGAGCTCCGCGTACAGTATGATCTCACAGATCGCATCCATCAAGCTCAGAAAAATTGTGAAGAGATCGAATATCTCCGTGGTCTGATGAAACTAGGCTACAAGACCAACCACCATGAAGATGAACAAGGAACCATTTGGTTCAAGGACAGAATCTGTGTACCTTCTAATCTAGCTCTACGAGAGGAAATTCTATCAGAAGCCCATGATTCTAAGTACTGTATTCACCCTGGAAATTCAAAGATGTATCAAGACTTGAAGAAACACTTTTGGTGGAAAGGCATGAAGACGGACATTGCAGGACATGTGGCACGATGTGACACTTGTAATAGGGTCAAAGCTGAACATCAAAGGCCTGCAGGGTTGCTAAAGCCTCTTGATGTTCCTGAGTGGAAATGGGAGAGCATATCCATGGATTTTATAGTTGGATTGCCCCGTTCACAGAAAGGCAATGACTCCATCTGGGTGATTGTTGATCGCTTGACCAAAGTTGCTCACTTTGTACCAGTTAAGACCAAGACCAATGCCGAAAAACTAGCAGATCTATACATTGAACATATTCTCAGACTGCATGGAGCTCCCTCTAGTATTGTATCTGATCGTGGTCCTCAGTTTGTGGCTCGATTTTGGGAAGCCCTACACAAGTCCATTGGAACCAAACTTGACTTCAGTACCGCTTATCATCCACAGACAGATGGACAGACTGAACAAGTAAATCAGATCTTAGAAGACATGCTTCGCGCTAGTGTACTGAATTATGGCTCTGATTGGGAGAAATGCTTACCCTATGCAGAGTTCTCTTACAACAACAGCTACCAAGCCAGCATCAAGATGTCACCTTTTGAAGCTCTATATGGCAGACCGTGTAAAACACCTTTGATGTGGTCCCAACCGGGAGAAAGGTCATTCTTCGACTCCGCTAAGATTCAAGATGCCGAAGAAGGAGTTGCCCAAGTAAGAGAGAATTTGAGGATTGCTTAAAGTCGATACAAGAGCTATGCTGACAAAGGAGAAGAAGACTTGAGTTTAATGTGGGAGACTTCGTCTATCTCAAAGTATCTCCGCTACGTGACGGTCAGATTCCATGTGAAAGGCAAGCTTGCCCCTAGATTTGTTGGCCCATACAAGATATGCAAGAGAATTGGAAAGCTCGCCTACAAACTTGAGTTACCTGAGGAATTGACGGGTGTACATCCCGTATTTCATGTGTCCCAACTACGCAAATGTTTGAGAGTGCCCGATGAAGTGATCCCAATTGATACACTTGACATTCAAGATACACTTGAGTATAGAGAACACCCTATCAGAATTTGGGCAGAGATACCAAAAGAAACCCGAAGCAAGACTATTCCTATGGTGCAAGATCCAATGGAGTAACCACACTGTGAGAGAAGCAACATGGGAGAAGAGTCTGACCTCCGGCTACGAGTATCCTTACCTCTTTAAAGAGTACATTACGCTTTAATCTCGAGGACGAGATTCTGTTAAGGGGGGTAGGACTGTGACACCCAAAAATCCACACACCAAAAATTCCAACTACAAAATTTTTCTTTCTTTAAAACCCTTGAGTGATGATGTGGCATGTAGGAAACCCCTACCTTGCACTAACTAAACCTATATGACTGGCACGAGTATCTCACCTCATCACCTAGAATTTATTTTACCACATAGCATACATCAAGTTGCATTATATTCAACATGGTGATTTGGATTTTATTTGATTTATGTGTTGATTAAATAAAAGCTAACAAATATGTGTTTATAAATAAATGAACTAATATGGAATTAATATCCCAATAAATACTTTGACCAATGTTTATCACCATGGAACATTTTATCAAAGGAGAAATAGGCCACTTTGATTTATATACATGAAAGAAGTGTAACATTATACGAAGGGAAAGAAGAGGGAGGCAGCAACTCGACCCAGCCTGCCTCGACCGACCCAGCCTGCCAGCCCAGCATCACCGCCCGTACGTGCACGCCGCTGATGAGCCAGACCCGCCCATCAGCCCTCATGCAACCCCACGCCGCCGCATCAGGACAAGTTGACAGATGGGCCCCCTCTGTCAGCCACCCAGCTACAGGATCATCTTCTTCCCCACGCCAGCCTCATCTCTCGACCGAGCCCCGACCAAAGCAGCAGACGCGGGGCCCAGGTTCACGCACATCGCATGACCCTGTCCCCCACCTTAGCGCCCGCGCCCCACGCAACCGCCCCCGCGCACGAGAGCCGTCCGATGCGCTCGGCCACATCACCAGCCGTTTCGTCATCCGCCATGGGAGCTTAGAGCTCCGGCTATAAAAGCCACGACCCTCTGTTGCCCCTAGCGTTCGCCCCATCGCCTCACCGCCACTTGGTGGCCAACCACTTCACCAAGCCAGAGAAAGGAGAGAAAGAAGGAAGAGAGAAGGAGAGGCGTGGAGAAGGACACCGCTGCCGGAGCAAGAAAGCAGAAGCGGAACCACGCCTCGCCGGAAACCAGGAGCATCGCCCCGATCAGCCTACATCAACGTAGCTGCTCAGCACGGCACTGCATCACCTCTACACAGCCATGACTCTCCACTGCACCGCCATCCTATCTCCCCACGAACACCCACGGTGAGCGCCTTCGATTTTTTCCCTGCTCACCGCTGGACTCTGCTATTCCGGCCATGGCGCTCCACACCGTGAGCGCATAGGCCGAGGCCATCTCTGGCCTCTGGATACACAAGCACAGCATCCACGACCACACCGTAGACCCCTCCTAGCCCCATGGACGCTGTAGCCGAGCACCCTCCTGCCACGCTCACGGACGCCCACCGCCATGGCGCAGCCACCACCGGCTCACCCGACCACCTCGCTAGACTGGAACATAGCCGTAAAGCATCATCGTGATGACCGGAAGATAGCTGCGTAGACCGAGACTCCGTAGCAGGCCACAGCGCCCTGGCCAAGAGCATTGGAACCTCGGCTGGAGCTCCGCCGTGCACCACCACCGCTCGCGGACTCCACCATGCCTTTTGGTCACCGTTCGTTACTTCACCATGTCGCCTGCTAGCCGTCTGGAACAAGGAACGAGGCACCAGGACCACACTAGAAAGACCACCGAGACTCCGCTTCGCTTGCCGAGGCCACACGCAGAGGCCACACGCAGAGGCCACATGTAAGAAGGCCACATTAGGAGGGCCACACTCAGAGACCGCACGTAGAGGCCACATGTAGAGGCCACATGTAGAGGCCACATGTAGAGGCCACACGTAGAGGTCACATGTAGAGGCCACACGCAGTAGGCCACATGTAGAGACCGCATGTAGAGGCCACATGCAGAGACCATACTAGAGGCCACATGTAGAGGCCACATGTAGAGGCCCACGTAGAGGCCACATGTAGAGGGCCACCGAGACTCCGTCTCGCTCTCGCCGAGACCACATGTAGACGCCACTGAGACTCCGTCTCGCTCGCCGAGACCACATCAAGGCCACTGAGACTCCGTCTCACTCGCCGAGACCACCGTGTGACCAGTCACAGTGGTAAACACGTTCAGCCCATGATTAATTAGCCTTTTCCATTTTTAGAATGATTTAAACTTTGGAAATTCATAACAAATTCATACGACCTCAGAAAAATATGAAACCAGGACCAAAATTCATCTAAAATCGAGCTCTAATGCAATGAACCCATGTTTGAGTGCATTTGGCTCTTTTAATTTTCAATTGCTTCTTGTGCTATTCTATAGACGTCGCTGACGCGACTTAATACGATCATTGCAGACCGGAGGAGAACCTGCCAGACTAGGATCGTGAGTACCGAGAGGAGTACGGAGACGACTACAACTGAAGGTGCCACAGCCACCCAACTTTGTAGCACCCTATTACGCATGGCTAATTATAGAACTGCTAGTGCTTTAACTATGTTGTGTATGCACACTGTGATAGGACTTGCATGGTAGTATGCCTTCTTGATGGGCCTTACCTTGACGCAACCTTGTCCCTGCTCACCCAGCTGTTAGGCTAGTCACACGCTTTGCTACTATATTCTTGCTTATTACTTCTACTATGCTTGCACTACATTGATGCGTGGTGGAAACTAGTATTATCTGGACTATGGGGAGAGTGCTGCGTGTGTGACTTGGGTGCGTGGAGGGTGAGGGTTGTGTCGACCAAGTTGGAGTATACGACGAGCCTAGGGCAAGTCTTGCCGTAGGGTGCTACCTGGGCACCCCTAGAATGGATACCTGTGGTGGGTAAATGGATACCTGTAGTGGGTAAATGGTATACGAGGTGGCCTTGGGTGTGAACCTATGGTGGGTGGAGCCCAGGGTGGAGGTGCTGTGGTGGCACAGTAAATGGAAACCCTGATGGAGACATTCTGGCTTGGTCATCCCTAAGGACTTACTAGTACTCAGATTCACCGGGAAGCCTTACGTACCACTCGCCCTATATGGTGCGGGACGGCTGGACTACTTGGTAGGATATTGCCACTACTGCTAGGTTGTTAGCGGACAGTGTAAGGAGGTACGGGGTACGGAGGATCTCCCCCACACCCTTCCGAGACTTCATGGAGACCTTGTGGACCCGGCTCATGACTCACAGTTTCAGCCACCCCAGACCGGACTTGGGGTGAACCAGGGCTGAATGGTAGAGTGGCATTATCCTAGGCTAGCAAGCGGCCGGAATCAGCCCAGTTGACGACGGTCAGCGAGGAAGGCGGATCTTGTGGTTATGTAAAACCTCTGCAGAGTGTATGGTTGATCGATCGATACATGTGCCGACTTGTCGGCTATGGACCTTTCCTGGGTTTCGCTTAAACTAGATATGAGATGAGTCCTTCTCTTCCTCCCCCAGGAAGTGAGTGTTCGGTCGTAGCCAAGGGCTACGGGCCTTGAGACAGTGCCAAGAGGGAGTTGGCCTGTCGACTGAGCGATGGTATGGGTGTGGTATGGTGAAGGTGTGGAGATGGTGGTATATCGGTCCCAGGGTCGAAACCTGGCTTTGGAATGGGAATGGGGTGGAATGGGTGTGGTAACGGTGTTAAAACCTGACTATACTATTATATACTTGATATGCTAATACATAGGAAACCCTAGCCTTATAGGTTCCTTTTGAATATATCCGACTTGCATCCAATTACCACAAAGCAATGCTCATAGGGTTGGGAGTGGCCAGTACAAATCGTACTAATAAATTTTGGCATACAGGTTCTGCTGAGGAGTATAGCTCCGAGGAGTTTGACGGTTGAGGGATTCGTTCCTACGCTCGAGTTTGGCGATCTTATCTTCAAGCTGTTCTGAATGAATGCTACTTTTGATTCCGCCAATGCGGCGATGTAATAATTTATGTAATTCCGCACTATTTGTACTCTGATATTATCGATGTATGGATGTGATCATCGACTGGAATTTGGGTAATATGATCTACCACGGTCTTATTACGCTTTGACTCTATGGATTTCCCATCGTGGAAATCGGGGTTGTTTCAGGTAAGTCTAGCTGAGTACATCCTCATACTTAGGGTTTATTCACCCTTGTTGTAGATGACATGCTCTATAACGGCTACTGTAAGTATTGTCTCCACCCTATGGGGGATGAAGACTAGATCATGAGCATGATCATCTATGTTATCTTATCTTACTGCTTTTGCTGGATATGACTATGGAACTGGCTTGTATTTGAACTAAGTGTGTGTGATGGTCTCAAACTACTTTGCTTCCGCTATTTGTGAACTCATTTTGTAATAACTATGTATACTCTGATGTATGAGGTACTTGTGAACTACTTGTGAAATGGATGTAACATGTGGCTTGTTATGTTGAATTACTGTGATCTTGGTTGTATGGAAGTTGGTTTGAAATCCTTCATGGTTTTAGTTGACTACCGTGTT